>NC_079379.1:7166775-7266775 GCF_021018895.1 Seriola aureovittata
CTGAAAGTTGTTGATTTCTACAACGGAGATAATGGCTGTGTTAGTTCACTTCCTGTGCTGCAGTTATCACAGCAACAATCCCTCTGGTCTGAACAGACAACCTGCTGCTACTTTAGCGTCTATCAGTTCGTTTGGTTGCGATAACATCTCCCGCTCAAAACATCCATCACTCAGGAACTCATCATTGACTTCTGGCACAGCGCCTCACTCAAATCTCTCACACACACACACACACACACACACACACACACACACACACACCACACACACACACACACACTCAAACACATCTTAGGTGAATCCATAACCATTTAAATTTAATGTCAGACTCATATGGAATATTAACTCAGACCACGTCACTGGAAAAAAAGCTCAGCAGAGACTGTTCCTCCTCAGACACCTTAAGAAGTGAAAGACTTGATCCTCGACAGTTTGGTACGGCAGCCTCACATAAATCTGCTACTAGCAGATTGTCCTAAACTGTAACCTCCCATTAAATTAAAAGCTGTATAACGTTATATCTGACTCTTTTTTTTTTTTAAAGGTCCCACACCTCCTGTGTTTCATTTGAAATGTTGATTCATAAGAAGATATATTTGTGGTTTTAAGAACCAAAAACCATCTCAGTGTAGTTTCACATCTCCTCTCTCAGGCTTCTCTCTGAAGCTCTAGTAACAGCAGGTCAGTGAGCCAATCAGAAGAGAGGAGGCTCTGAGCCTGAGGCAACTACTTTGTTGTGACATCACAAAGTTACACGAAGTCCCGGCGGTTCGTTTTGAGGGTCAGTTTCTGAATACAGGCTGTGTGCATTTCTCTGTGGACTGAGCGCTTTGATACTTCACAGTATTAATATAGAACCTAGACCTGCTTTATAACCAAACAACACATGGAAATCTGCCTTTACACAGTATGGGACCTTTAACTGTGGGAGGCCTGTTCAACAACACTCCTGCTGCAGTAAAAACTCTTATTGTGTTAATTGCATTGTGTTAAATTCAGCTCTTCAGTGTCTACAAATATTGTAATTATCATGACAGAGATCTTTTATGTAATTATTCTATTTTGTACACACACACACACACACACACACCACACACACATACACACACACACACATATACAGTATATACATATACATATATTATATATATATATACATCTGTCATCATATTTGTTCGGAAACAAGCCTAAAGGTCTTTGTTAGCATTATGTAAACAGCTGCTCTCAACTTTAAAATACAAGCACGTGGCTCCAGATGGGATTTAAATGAGCAGCAGCAGCCAGTTCACAGAAGAACAGGAGATCACTGTGACTGTAATTATTACAGGGGTCAAGGTGAAGAAACACCCACATACACTCAGGACAGGATTACAATCAGCGCTCAGAGCAGGTCATGTTAAAGCCCACCTCTCCTCCATAAATTCAATCAGAGCGGAGCTTAATTCTGCTGTTAATGCTTTAACGGTAACAGCTGTACAACTCTTCATATACATACACTTCATGTATATGCAGAGGTTTATGGCAGTTTTTAAAACACCATGCTGCAGACCTTACCTACACTTCCACCCAACAGGTGGAGGTTTGATATGCAGCCTATCTTTTTTATTTTATTTTTTTTAAATGGATATGTGGCATTTTGGAGAAGCAGCTCTTCAGGACTGAGCAAGGTGAGACAGTCGTTCACTTCAAGTGTTTGTTTTTTTTTCTTCTTCCTCTAATGGAGACGTCCTGACCTCCTTCACTGAGCTGCAGTATCTTAGATATACACTTGTTAATGCAGACACGCGCACACACACGCACGCACACACACACACACACACACACACACACACACACACACACACACACACACACACACAGAGCCTGAGTGCTGACATTTGATGCTCGGTCATCAACACTGGATCTCAAGGTCTCATACATTCAGGGAGGAAATACAGCTTTAGTGTGTGTGTGTGTGTGTGTGTGTGTGTGTGTGTGTGTGTGTGCACGCGTGTGTGTCCTAAGCCATGAGCACGGTATGCTGGGGAACGATAGCTGCGAAGGTTGCTATGGTGATGCGAATGTGACCTCAGAGCAGATGGCACACTGCAGGGTTGATGGTTTGACACCTGCAGCGACTGGAGCTCCGTGCTGTCTGACGTGCCCCCGAGCAAGGCAGCGATCACCTGCTGACAGTCAGTGTGGATATGAGCATCAGGTCAGGGCTTCACAATACACTGTATCAGATATACAGCAGCATGACCCTGGTTATAAGACCACTCTCACGGGAAACGCTCTGACCCTCGTGCTGCTGGGAAAGTTTCCCTCAGGTCACATAGAAGAAGAAAGGCGTCATCATGAAGCCTTATCTCTCTATGAAATACAGTAAAAGTCACAAACTATCACTCAGGTCAGAATATTTTTCTTCAACAAGACCCCTACTTTTTTCAAACCTAATTTCCTGAAATTAAAAAAAAAATATATATATATATATATATATATATGGTTTTATATTCAGTCCAATACAGAAGCTTATATCATGATATTAAAAAGATACTTTTTTGATATCAGTACAGTGTAGATGAAGCTTTGAGATCCCAAGCAGCTTTAATTATCAGCTTCATTAAAACATGAAGGGCGTAATGAGAAGCTTGTGCATGTTTATAGAGGGGAGTGGATAATTCCTGCACCACTGCAGCTCGTGTTTGATCGGATTGGGATCACAAATGTTTAATGCTTGACTTATTCAGTCCGACGACGTGGGCTCGCAGGTTTCGTCTGATCCACCTCTCTTTTTTCTGAACACTCCCCAAACCATCAACTTCAATGACACCTGAGGCTCCTCCAGCTGTGGTCCATCAAATCGTCCAGATGTATAATAATGTAGATGTAGTTGGACTGTGTTAGGCTAATGAGGTCTACTTGATTAACGGGGTACAAACTGAGCACCGGTTCAGGACAGATACCTGAACGCAGCCTGATGCCAACCCCTCCCGGTTTCTATAAAGGGATAAATGACTGGGACAAAAATATTTAAATGTCTCTAAGAAATGCTTCCAAAGTCATTTATAAAATAATAGTATTAGGGCCACATTGAGGAAAAAAAAGAAATCTGAAATTTCAAGAATAAAGTCGCAATTTGGAGAAAAAAATCATAATACTTCAAGAATAAAGTCGTAATATTATGAGAATTAAAAATGTACCCTTTTGAGAGGATAAAAACTTTTTAGGAATATTACAAGCAACCAATAAAACGTGTGAAAGGACAGTGACTGGCAGCCTGAGCTGCTTCTGGCAGCTGCTGTTTGTCTGTCTAACAATAGAATAGAATCAGTTTCTCACACAATCTTTTCAAAGTCCTGCTGCTGATGTGATACTGATGTGCCCAAAGATGAAGCATCTGCTTATTTGTGAAACCTCTGCTATAGTACAACTCCACGGGACGATCCACGAGCCTCATTCGAAAGCAGGTTAACGCTGCTGCTCCTCTGATGTTTCCCCTCTAACACAACACCTCACCTAAAATCACCATGTTATTCTCATGATATTAAGACTTTTTCCTCCTAAAATTACAACTTTATTCTTGTAATATTAAACTTTATTCTCGAAATCTCAATTTTTTTTCCCTCAATGTGGCACTAATACGCCATCGTAAATCATGAATGCTCAAGCTCACAGTGATATTTCAGACACTGCAGTGTTTTACTGCGACCCCAAGGTTCTTATTATAGAAATGATGATTATATATCATTAAATTATTTCGCATTTATGTTTTGGTGACAGGATTGACTGGATTATGTTTTGATGAAAAAACGTTTTTTTTTTGACTGAATGAAGCGTTAACACGGTGTTGCTAATTTTGTTTTTGTTTGTTTGTGTTTTAGCCAACAGAAATGAGTGGAGTGAATTATTGCTGCTCTTTGTCAGGTTGAAGGGGAACACATGCTAAGTGAGTAATGGAAAATAAAGTAATAAAGGAACAGTTTGACATTTTAGGGAATTCTCTGGAGAACACGTGTCGGATCAGTTCCATCTGTGTATGAATCACTTATGGCTTTTGAAAGTAGACGTGTCTGATTTGAAATGGAGACCTCTTTCTAATTTAAATGTCATGCCGACGGTTGCCGACGGTTGCCGTCGAGCGATAAGACGCTTAACTCTTCAATTACACAGCATTTGAGCTCTTAAGTATCCTTTAAATGTCAAAGTCTCACATTCATGTCATTAAAAACAGAAGAGGCCGTTGTGTTGAATGTGATGTCAGTCACGCCATCGTCTCCCTCTGGGCCACAGAAATCCCCCCAAAGGGCTGCCGAGGAGCAGCTCGGAGTCGGAGAGCAGCGGCCTGACGCCAGACGCCGCCTGAGTGAGGAGAGGTCAACAAGATGAACACTCTGACTTTGACCTTCACGCATAAGAAGAAGTTTGTGCAGCAGAGTTAAAGTTAAACTCATGCTCAAGTCTGCTAGTGTCTGTAAATGTAACTCTGAACTTCTGCTGCTGTAAGAAGTTTCAGACACTTTTCAAAATAAGACTTCCTCTGAACAGCTGGAACACGCTGCCGTTCAAAGTGCCAGAGCGAAATTGTGAACAAGGGGCATCAGCATTTGTTGTGTCTGAGGAAACTCTCCTATTTCCACACTGACAAGGCCATGATGACCTTATTCTGCCGCGCTTTTCTTGAATCGATTTGATCTTTTTCTCTGGCGTCATGGTTTGGAAGTCTATCTTTAAAGAGCAGGAATTTCTCTGAATCTGTTAAATGGTCCAGTCAGCTGACTGGTCGGTCACAGCTTCACCTCGCCTCCTTGTACACCAGGACAGTTATAGCAGATGCCTGTGGCTCGATTTTAAGTGAACAGTGAAGTTCATTGAGAAAAACTGTATAAAGAGCTTTGTTCCAGCAGCCATCACTCGCATGGATAAGTTGCAGCAACACTGCATAGAAGAACTGTTTAATTAATTAATTAATTGAACGTATTTATTTATTTGACCTTGTGTTGTCTGTGCTGTGTGTTAAATGTGTATGTGTAAGACTTATGAGTCTTTTTATTGCAAACCACCGACCCTTCGATTAGCTCTGACAGCTGTGGCGCTGACTCGACGCTGTTTCAGCAACAGTCAGTTAATGTCCCTGTGCACAACGCCAGCTTCATAAAGAAATGCTTTTCCCATTCAGGTGTGGAAGAACTTGACCGGTCTGCACAGAGCCCTGATCTCGAAAAGGCTGACCGTGAGCCAGAACCTGATCACCGCTAAACATCAGTAACATCTGCTGGAAGACAGTGACAGCAGAAGAGCGGAGGCTGTTAGAGCAGCAGGTGAAAGGCCAGTGGTTGGGATGTGTCCACATATTTTTTTGGCCACGTTGTATCTCATTGGATTTGTTACACGAGACTCAAATCCATCCGGTGGTTCTCAACTTCCCCGAGAAGTCAACTCTAAGGACATGAAACCCATTTTAATTGTTCACTCTTCAGCCTGACGCCGACGAGCTCGACAGCAGAGTAAACTTCATTTCCTGGATCACCAACATTACAATGAGTAATGTAAAGGTCACAGACAGACAGCGCTCATGTCATCCATGCACCGTCGTAATTTGCATTTGCAGAACTCATTCTGCACAATGTCAACTCTCATCTAATAGAAAACTACCCTGTAATAGCACACTGCAGCATAATGGCCAATTTATGTCCATTCAGAGCCAAAACTAAACCCAGGGGGACCTCCCTCGCAGTACATTAAATAACCAATTTGCAGCGAAAACGTCATTACGGGAATAGTTCCCTGCCAAACGATGTCATTACAGTAACGACAGGCACTCTTGCATGGCGCGGCGGATAGATACGGGCGCACGGCGGGCTCAAACATCAGTCAGTCATTGTGTTCGGAGTCCTTCATGCCTGGCCGCCCGACACCATGAAGTTAATGCCGCCGACGCCATTATGGAGGAAGTGCCTGCTGTCAGTCCTACTGTATAATGGCAGCGCCAACGCTCACTCCCCGGCTTAATCGCTGCATATTTAAACTGGAGTTTCACAATGGAAGTGTGAAGAATGAGCTGAATGTGGCTGATGTTTGCCGGAGTGTGCTGTCGCTTTTTTTTTTTTTTTTATTGTGTTATGGTGCCATTAACTCCCTGGGTGATCGCTGCAGGCGTCAATAAAATCGAAAACTTAAATTAGTGCGAGTCAAGAGATGAATCTCAGGAAGTATGAAAATTAATCCGCCGGCGTCGCTCGAGCCTCCCGCTGCTTTACATCTGCTGCGCTGTAATCACGTCAGTCAGCCGGGGCTAATCACCGCACAGCGAGGTGTAGTTCTGTCTGCAAAGTCATATTTAACGGAAGGGAAAATTCAGACAGGAAGTCATTGTTTGATAACCTGCTATGTAAGTGACTGCAGGGCTTCACTTCCACACTCACATCATGCTGCTGTTTCAGTGATTAAAGAGGGAAATTAGAGGCTGAGGTGAAGCCGCAGCGGCGGCGGCGGCGTGGAAACACACCTGAACACAGTTAGTGTGGGAACATGGTTGACGTGATATCTCTCTCCTCCAGCTGCAGTGCAAAGTGTTTACATGTGCACAGGTGAGTTCCTTCATCTGCTCCGATGTTAACATGAAAATAGTGATTAGTGCGGCTTTAAGTTCCAACCTACAGTACATGTTTACTTGTTAAAGTGCAGTTTTCTACAGTACAGGCCTCGTGTGTGTGTGTAGCACAGCAGCTCTCGGTTCTCCGGCTCTCAGAGCTCCGCTGCTCCTCTTTTTTTTAAACAGGTACTTTTCATTCCAGTCGACTAACAGGGCCTCATTTAGATGCCAGGTGAATGCAATTAACTTAGGAGGCAGAATACAAAACCAGCCACTCTCTAAGCTCCGAGGACTCTGGGCTGAGATCTGCTGCTCTTTAAGCAAAAAAAAAAGCTCCCGAGGACTCAGTGTGTTTAGAAGCCGCAGCTCTCTGATAGGATCGGGCCTGCTCGGCTTAAAAAATCAGCAACCAGTTCCCTGCAGGAAGGATGCAAAAGAAAAAAGAAAAATATAAACATGACAATGTCAAATAGAGCCAGTGACTGACTGGAAAAAGGCTCAGGGTCTCTAGATAAAAGACGTCATTCAGACCTGGATTAAGCAGATAATTTAAAATACGTTTTTAGTGGTGAAAAAGAGCAATTAATCATTTATCTCGTTCATTTTCGCTTAATCCTCTTTTGTCGTTGTACTCCTCAGAGCGTGGTGCCCTGGTCCGCTCACCTTGTTCTTCTTCATCACTGCTGTTCTAACTGCTGACGCCATGCAGCCACTCGAGTTCACTTCAAGTGCCCCTGAAAGACGAACTTAGCTCGTGTCAAGTAGAGCACGCATCAGAAATCTCTGTGTGTGCTCCGTCCTGCTGTCTCCCAGTCCCCCTCTCTGGCTTTAATCACAGTAATGCAGCTTATAGAGACTTAATGGGATTCACTGCGTGGGTCTGCTGTCGCTCTGTGAATGACAAAACCCGGGCTGGTTTACAGGCAGGACTCCTGACAGTCAGGTAGCGGCCGAGACCGTGGCCATGAATACAGAGCAGGCGGCCCGGCGCGGCGGCGCTTTGATCTGCCGGACTGTAATCTGGTGGAGGGTAATAATGTCAGACTGACAGACGAGCTACTGTACATCAAGACCAGTCAGTCCTGCTGTAATAACTGAATTTCTTCTGCTTGAGTTTGAGATTGTTGGTGGAGGGAGAGGAGAATAACTCCCTCCTGTTCCTCTGCTCAGGTCTGGTTTTACTTCTCTTTACAGACATTCACTCTTACAGGACCATCCTGCTGGACATTTGCTCAATCCACACTCTGTCAGTGGTGGTGATTGGATGGTTATTGATTCTTCTTGAAAATAAGATCAGATTAGTTAGATCCAATTAATTGTGAATGAGTGAATTTCACATTCAGCTGATAATGGACAGATTCCTCTCCACTCTCTTTATTTTACCTGTCCATTCCTGTTGAAGAGCTGTAGTACCTCACCTGTCCACAGGTGGTTCTACTCAGTCACCAACGCCATGTTCTCTTTGGGTTAAACATTTTTCTGTGCACAGAAGTGTCTCTTTCTCTGTCCCATGATTCTCTGCTGCTGAATAGTAATACAACCAGGAAGAGGAAGAAGAAGAAGAAGGAGGAGGAGGAGGAGGAGGAGCAGAAGAAGTAGAAGAAGAGGAAGAAGAAGAAGAAGAAGACTTTCTTACCGTAGGCGGAGTCGGCTCCAGACTCCTGGTTCCGTGTTGTCGCCAAGACGTCGGCTGCACAAACACAACAAAGCACAACACAACCACAGTCACATTGTGTCACACAAAATACATCAATGTCCTTAAAATCCTCACATTCATCTTTTTTACTGTCCAATTTACAGCCTGTATCACTGCTGTAGTTTTACAGACCACTGATTTTGACACTGTTTACACCTCATATCGGAGCTGTTATCATCATTATGGTGGCTGTAAAATGCCAGGTTTATCTTACCGTGGCAGCTGTCTGGGTGAAACGAGTGGTCGCCCTCGATATCCTGTTCAAACCCCGCCCTGTGCACACACACACACACACACACACATACACACACATACACATACACACACACACACACACACACAAACACACACACACACACACACACACAGAGAGGAGAGAGAAGGGGAGACAGGAATTTAAACAAAAGAATAAAACATTGATTGTAGAACAAAACCAGACATAGAGCCTCCCTCTCATGTTGGTTGCCGTGGGTTACCACTGCCTGGGAATTTAATCGATGATGTGTATCCACAGTGACCAGAGTTAAGACAACGTTAATTACATCATGTCACGCAGTTCATCTCCAGCTCATCATTTAGTTTTAGATTTTCTGAGGTCGACTGAGGAGAAAGAAACAGTGAATTCACCTTTTCTGGTCGTCCAATTAGGGGAGAGGAAGGTGAGAACTGTCCAATCAGAAGACAGATAGCGACAAGAGGTGACCATGAAACCCACACTCACACACACTGAGTTTCAGCGGCAGTAAAGTGAAGCGGTGTGTATCTCAGTAAATGAAGCCATTTACTTTCCTCTCAGTGTCTCCGGCTCTCGGTTTGTGTCCCTGCTGTTTACTGTCTCTGACGCTGTCGCCACCGACGCTTCCACCTGACCTTCAAATCAATTTTTAAAGGGCCAACAAATCAGGTTTTTACTGCCACATGCCGCCAAACGACTGCAGTGTAAGATGCGAGGAGAAGGGAGACTGGTTCTGTTACTCACACCGCTCAGCAGCTGCAGCCGACACAGGTCGGACATGAAGTCACACCTGTCAGAGCGGATGAGGCCTTTATGCCTAATCTCACCAAACTCAGCACTTCCTCCATGTTTACCTGTTGTTCGGACAAATTACTTTTTTTTTTTCTCTCCGTCGCTATTAAGATACTGTCACTGAAAATCACTTCCTGCAGATGTTTCATATTAAAATATTTCCAGCAGTAGTCCCTCCCTGTCCTGATAGACTTTTAATGTGAAAAACCTGCAGGGAGTATTGTGTCATTGATGGCATCTTAATTAATTTAGAAGCGACATGAATGGATTTGTTAAAACAGAACAGTATTTCTTTTTTTTTTTAAAGAAGAGCAGCAGAGTTGTACTGATGGAGTTAGTGCTGTGGTGGAAGTTGACATTAAATACAGTTTATGGCTGTGTTTTTTGAGACTCTAATTTTATTGATACACTGAGTTTTATTTGAGATTTTACACTAAACCAAAATAGACATGACCTCCTCATCTGGGCTCAGGTGAATGTGGATTAGTTTTTGCAAACACAGAACGGCTTCTTCACTAGGTCAAAATTTTTGTGAAGAGATGTATTTCTTAAAGAAACCTCATCCTAAAAATAACGACGACGAAGCGAAACCCTGCATTCAGGGTGTGATGTATCGTTCAGGAATATGAAGTGTGTAAAGTCGACATGAACGTGCTCGTGCACGTGTAAATTCCATGATTAACTGCCCATGACAAAGACAGAAGAAGTGTGATGTAACAAAGCCACAAAAGTAAGGAGGTCGGAGTGAGAAGACCGGTTCAGAACATATGAAGAATTCTTGGCTTTTAAACAGAGCAAGACTAACACCATGAATGGCGAGGTTTCACAGGAACATGGGAGACAAGAACAGACAAGAAAACAGACTGAGAGACTGGACAAGTGTCTGACTTTAACACTGGGGATCTGCTGTTTGCAGATTCTTTTAACAAGTAACGATTTAGTCCTTTAACTAAACCTTAAACATAAAATATATGAAAAAAACAGTAATTATCCTGTTGATTTCATGGAAATCTGACCAGTAGTTTAGTTTAGTTAGTTGACAAATTGCTCAGTGTTGGACAGATGGACCGACATCTCCATCCACCCACAAGCAAAAATATGAAGCCTATTTATATAATTATATGAAATAGTTCTGGTACAGTTCTTATTATTTCATCCTGATACAAAAACAAAAGCAGGAACATTTGGCAACGCTTCAGTGAACCAAATTACAGTCATAAACCATCAACAGGAAGTTGCCGTGGGAGGCTTGATGTTTTGTGGAGGTGAGAGGATATTTTCCCAGAAACATTTCAGAGGCTGAAAAGGTACTTTGTTTTCAAACTGCTGTGCTCCGAGACAGAAGCATTCATCAGCCTGATCACGCTGAGCCCACGTCCTGATTTATTTGGCACGATGTGTTTCCAGCTCTGTTTATCACGTTCTGTCTGTATTGGAGAAAACATTTTCCACCTGAGTGACTGGGAGAAGAAACACTTATTCTAACTTTTTGTTCCTGTTTAATAAAAGTGACAGAATGACTTCACTGTTCGTCCTCACCTGCCCATACTCTCTCTCTCTCTCTCTCTCTCTCTTTGTTTACCACTCTCTCTTGTCTCCATTCATTTGTTTGCTTTGTTTCTCCATTTCCCTCCTCACACTCTCCCTCCATCCGTCTGCACTAATATCTAACTTGTCTCTCTTTCGTTTCCTTTTCACACCTCAGCAGATGCAATGGTGCAATGCTGCAATCAAAAGGTTCCTGAAAACGCAGACTGGGCCAGGCCCGGGGGGGTGGGTGGGGGTGGGGGGCACTTTCCAACGGTCTCTCCTGGACGACGCTCGTACTGTTCACACGGACAGTTCACACCCTGGCTCCTCTCTCACCTGCACACAGCCGACCAATCACCGAAGGAGGTGGGTGGTAATGTCACATTGTTGTGTTTGGAGAGTTACTGGAATGATTTGACTTGTCGAGGCGTGTACGTCTATGCGCGCTGTGTTACATGAAGAATGCTTCAGTTTTTCTGCATCATACGGTGAAATAAATGTGGGCACCCTGGTCCACATAGTACTTTTTCATCTGGGTCTGTTTTTCCTCCTTAGTTCCAGTGAAGGGAAATCCTAATGACACAGCACACAAAGGTATTTTAAACAATGAAAATAGTGTGCTTCCAACTATATGGCAGCCGTGATGAATTAAGAAAAACTGGCTACCGAGACAGCAACTAATTAATTCCCGTGAAGGTTCCACAGATTTGGGGCCATAGTCCTTCTCTAGCTGAGCCAGCTGACTTTCTGCTGGCCCCACACACACATGAATAGGATAAAATCCTTTAAAGGTCCCATTTTTTTATTATAAAGCAGGTCTAAGCTCTATATTAATAATGTGAAAGTATCGAAGTGCTCAGTCCACAGAGAAATGCACACAGCCTGTATTCAGAAACTGAGCCCTAAAATGAGCCGACGGGACTTTTGTAACTTTGTGATGTCACAACAAAACAGCCACCGCTCTCAGCCACGCCCCAAGCCCCGCCGACCTGGACCCACTATCCAACCTTGCAGGATTTGATTACTCTGAATGTTTACCTGAAATCCGCTATATTTTTATTCGATCACTCGTTAAAAAGTCAGTCAATCAGAGGAGCGGCTCAGAGGCTCTCGTCTGATTGGTGGATCAACCTGTTGTTACTAGAGCTCCAGAAAGAAGCCTGAGAGAGACATTGAGATGTTTTTTGTTCTTAAAACCACAAAAATATCTTCTTATGGATCAACACTTCAAATAAAACACAGGAAAAGTGAATATAAGGTCAAATACGGGACCTTTAATGACACAGCTCTTCTAGACATTCTAATTTAAATAGATCAAATAAATTAAATTCTGAATTCAAACATTTTTTTGGATATGCGATAAAAATGTATTGCAGTGTTTTACAGTCAGACATCTCAGTACTGTTCCTCCGGGTTCATGGAAACAGTTTGAGAAAGCCGGGTCTATAAGGAATTCACTCACACACTGATGGTTGGTGAGCTCCGCTGCAAGGTGCTGGGTCAAGGGTTCAGGATCTTGCACTTCAACATGTGGACAGGAGGAGCCAGGGATCAAACCACCAACCCTGTGAATGGTGAACGACTCACTCGGCCTCCTGCGCCACAGCTGCCCCGACCTCAAACAGCCCCCCCCCCTTTTCCAACACCTTTAGAACGAACAAGAACAGCAGCTGTGAGGCAGAACTCATCACCAGCATCACTGATGTGTCTGAATGTGAACAAAACCCCCCACAGTCACATGTGGGGGGAATAATTATTCAGGTGTCTGCATACTTTTTTCCATGTAGCTCACATTATCTTTCACTTTAGCAAACAACAGCTATCTGCTCTTAGATTTTCCCCACCAGTATAAATACAGATCACATAATCCAATAAAGAATAAATGAATTATGCAACAGGAGCTGTGGAACATTTCGATCACATTTAATGAACTCTACATGTTTGGATTTATTATGAAATCATTATGCTTTCCTCTCCTCACTCACTCTATATTTACCTCTCCTCCACCTCACTTATTTGCTAACTCCTCCGCCCCCACAGTCACTCAATATTTATCTCCCTTATCACTCATTCTCTCTCTCTCCATCACCATCTTTCCTCGGTCTGGAGCTACATTTCCACCAGCGTGGGCTGAGCTGTAAGTGAGGAGAAAAAGGGAGAGAACAGGAGGAGGTTGTTGCGACGGCGAGCGGCTATAAATCCTGAACCCTCTCGGGCACCTAAACGCCTCGTTCATCTAGCGGGAAGCGATTCGGAGGAGGGGACAGAAATAGACTCAGTCGGTTATAAAATACAGCCAAGTTATCAGATGCTGTTGTTGCTGAATTGTATTTTTATGTTCTCGACGTTGAAGCTCTACAATGGAGGCGGGGACAGGTTTCAAAGGCTGTAAAATGTAATTACAATGTATAAAAAGCTGCAGGAGCTTTCACTTAAAGACAGAACATTTACACTTTACACTTCCTCTGCACTCCCATGATGCATTTGTGCTAATGACATATGGGTTTTAATAAGCAGGTTGTTTGGCTGTAATGTCAGCCCTCTTGCTGATAATGGCCTCCCTCTCCTCAGTTATGAAAAGTCTTTGAAACTTTTTCTCAAAGATGTCATTAAATCTATCACCACAGTCCTTTAGGTTTGAAAGACTTAAGACTTGACTATCTTGAATGACCAAAGAACTTGAAACAAGAAGCTTGAAACTTAAATGAATGAAATGGAAATTTAGGACTAGAAGTAAGACTTCTATCAAATTACTTGGACTTGTTTTGGACTTAATGACTTAAAACTTGAATGAAGACTTGCCCTAAAAGACTTTAATCTTGACTGACTTAAGAAGACCAGATTTGGACTCATCTTGAATGACTTGAAACTTGACTTAAGACTTGCTCTGAAATAATTAGAACTTGATTTGACTTGAGACTTAAGAGCTGAGACTTAAATGACTTAAAACTTACGACTTGACATAAGACTTGTATCAAATGACGTAGCTGAGACTTGAACTTGCTCTGAATGACTTAAAACTCTCAAAGACTTTAAACTTGACTGATGTGGGCCAGACTCAAAGGAGTTAAGAAGAATCTTGAATGACTTGAGACTTGACTCAGACTGCATGGCTCGGTTGCATGATTTGGACGTGGCATGAATGACTTGTAACCTGAGATATAATTGACTTAAGACTTGACCTAAGACTTGTCCTGACATACTTGATATGGGAACTGAGACTGGGGGGCAAGACTTGAGACTTATCTGCAAAGACTTAAAACTTGATTGACTGACTTGAGACTTGGTTTGGTCTCGTCTTAACTGACTTGAGACTTGAGAATCAAATCACCATTAACTTCTCTTTGATGACTTGAAACTGATTGGGACTTGTCTGTCTTGGCTCAAATGACCTGAGACTTGCCTCAGACCGGGACTCAAAGGCCAGCTCATTAAATGAACCACTCACTATAAACTAAGAGTCGTGTCAGTGATGTCGCAGGTGGAAGATTAAAGTCACCCATGAAATGATTCTGCTGAAACACAACTCATTTAATTTCATTGAATTCAACGCTGCTCTGTAACGGTAGATTGCTCTGTTTAAACAACTCTGAGCACATCGTGATGAGGTATGGAAGAGTGAAGCTCCTCATTTCCCGCTGCTCTCGCTGAACTCGGCTCTTGAGGCACCAAACGGTTATTTAGATGAGTTAAAACCTAACAGCAGCAATATCCCTGCACCGGTAACAGTCGTAAACTCAGTCCTGAAGGTCCAATGAGACAGCAGCGGGCGCTTTATACCCACACAGGTGAGATTTGATGATGTTATTAAAGCCATGCAGGTAAGAGGTTTGGGCTGACTGAACACGATGAAAGAATAATAGGTGTTACAATGAGACACAGAAAGAGAAAATGGCCGGTTCATTTGAATGGAAGTGCTGGTGTGTGTGTGTGTGTGTGTGTGTGTGTGTGTGTGTGTGTCTGAAAAGTGTGTATGTATGTGTTACAAGAACAATGGGTGTTTCATCATATCAACTTAAAAGGTGATGTTACGTCAGTGTTGTGTGAATCAGTTAGTGCAGGTTTAAGTTTTCAGATTCTATTTCAGTGAACCAGTGTTTTCAAATATATTAGACGTGGATTTAGTCACAGTTTTTGTTTCATATTTTCACCTTTGTGATTATAGGTGTCAGTTCAGTCAGGACAGAGCTGTCTTTCTCCTGGAACAATGGAAGAAGGACCTGAAACTGTCAGAGCTGCTCACAGCTGGTGAATTTAAAGGATCTGGAAACTCTTAGTCAATACTTTTACTTTTGAACTTATTGTTCTTACTTTATTTCAGATTTATGAGAATAGTGTCTTAGTTGGATTTTTCTCTTTTATTTCATCTTCACTCTGATCACATTTCACCAGAACATTGTGTATATTCTTCTGATGTGTGACTGCATGTCTTATTGTAGAATAATCTCTCAGTGAGACCTTTCCCTGCTTAAATCAATGCAATGAAAAGTATTCAGGCATAGTGACGATCTGAAGGTCTCTGCTGTCTGTGAAAGTTAAAGCCGCCATTTGTTTTCATCACCGTCAGTCTCCATCAGCTGTTAGAGAAGGTGCGTATTCATTTTTCACAAGCATCACTTTGTCACTTTATCTGCTTCTCTCTCTCTCTCTCTCTCTGTGTGTGGGTGTGTGTGTGTGTGCTGTCGTCCTGCCTCTGGATCAACCTAAACAGTGCACACCCACGGTCTCAGACACACACACACACACACACACACACACACACACACACACACACACACAAACCCAGGCGGTCTCTAGGGAAACGGCTGCCTTGCTGCCACGACTACCGAGTCCATCTGGTGTTCTCCTGTGGACCCTGTGTATTTGTCTCTCTTCTTTCCCTCCTCTTCTTCCTCCTCCTTTTTTTTCCTCCATCTGTATCTCCCTCTACCTCCTCCTCCTCTCTCTCTCTCTCTCTTTTTTTTTTTTTTTTTTTTTTTACTTTCTGCACCTTCCTCTCTCTCTCTGTCCCTTCAGCTGAAGTTCGGTGAGAAGTTAAACTTCCCTTTCCTGTCACACTCTTTCCATCCATCTCTCCATCTCTCTGTTTCTCCCAGGAGGAAGTCTTCCGCTTATCAGCAGAAGTCTGAGGAGCTAAACTCACTTCAGTGGAGCTCTGAATAATATCTCTGCCTTTTACAAAATGTTATGTATTTATGCTTCCATCAGCTGCACTGAGCTCAGACTCTGGTGCTTTTCTACACTCGGGTTGTTTGCTAGAGACGTTTGATTGGTTCCTGAAGGCCCCGGTATAGTTGCTCTGCTTACATATGAGTCAAAAAGTCTGCTAATCCAGAATAGGTTTGGTTAAAACTCATCACCCGGGCAACCTGATGGCCCAATGGTGAGGGCACATAGCACATGGGCTCAAATGCCCTTCTGTAAAAGTGATGATTTTCTTCATTCAGACAGAGGAGGTTATGATATGTTACATTACGTTACCTTACATTGCTTTACGTTACGCTATGTTACAATATGATACTATACGTTATATTGTGCTACGTTAGGTTACATGTAAGTTACGTTGTGTCATGTTACATTATGCCATCCTGAGTTATGTCATGTTACGTTAGGTTATGTGTAAATTACATAACGTCACATTACAGCACGTTATGTTACGCTACGTTACAATACAATATGTTACGTCATATTACGTTAGGTTAGGTTACTTTACATCATTTTATGTCATATTAGGTTACATTTAAGTTACGTTAAGGGACTCATGCTGCATGTGAAACGCTGAGCTGGATATTCATGTGTTATCTATCCATGCAGCTGGTTTCGAGTGACCACTGGAAATACACAGAGAGGATGATGGTCAGACTATTATTGTATTTTTTAACCTCTACTGAGAGTGAGAATTGTCTCTTCAAAGGCTTGAAATTGCCTTTTCACAGTGTTTCCTACTTTATTAAACTGATTTTGTGCATAACAGATAATGAGTGAGATAATATGTTTATTACATGGTGTTAGCGGGTGATACAAGATATGCATTTAACCCCCCCCCCCCCCTGCATGTTAAATTGTGCTACAATAATCAGACTGCGTTCAGCTTTCAGGTCTGACAGTCTGACGGCAGCTGTGGCTTTTATGTCATAGACACCGACATGTTAAACTCACATCAGATTAATGTAAAGGTGCAGGTCTGTGAGGAGGTTCTGTCTCAGTTTGAGCAAAAGCTGAAAGATGACATTTCAAGCGTTGGCTCCAGTGTAAGCACTGGAAACAGTTCAAGTATTGATTATAGTATAAAGTATAAAATCTTCACCCATCACAAACTCTGACAGAGTCTGAACAAAACACCAAGAATAAACTGCACTTTGTAAAAATCCATGACCATTGTATAAATGATGAACTAAGTCCAAAGTGTGCTGTGAGTTTAAAACTTCAGGGATGTTTCTAGATGATGGCATGCATGATGAGGTTCAAAGATGATAAATGAGATTACTTTGTGGGGGGGGGGGGGAATGAAGTTAAATAACTGAAATTAAAGTCGAAAATCTAAGAAAAGACAGAAACACTTTCTGTGCTTTTGTAAACCTGCAGATTCTTTGTTTTTACATTTTTGTGAATTAAACTTTCCACAACTGGAGCCTTATAATGTGATATTAGGGATGTCAATTATGATCAAATGTTGTGAACGTCCTGATGAACGATTGATCTGCGGTAAATCTGTGCAGTTACAGCTGAGCCTCGTGTTTTTCTCCTGAGGATGCTGCGGCTGCGGGACAGGAACTTGTGATGGACTGTATTGTGTCTGAGGTTTTGATGCTAACCGCGGCGGATCAGACGCAGGACGAGGGGCTGCTGAGACGAGCGCGGCTGAGATGTGATCTTGGCTGACGCTAATAGAGGATAATCACCAAACTTGGTCAAACTTTCCTCCGCTCCACTGCCGAGCACACAGGGCGAACGCTGCCTGCTCTCCCATCAGCCTCTGTGACGTAACAAACACACGCGGGTTACAAGACATTATGATGTTTATTAAAGGCAACGATGTCTGCTGACGAATTACTCTGAACCTTTTAGACTTTTTAGTGGGTGGTCAGTGTGGCAGATTTTGATTGAAAAAAGGGACTAAAGTGATTTTTCTCTTTAGGGAGGTCACTCACGTGGCCGGCCTCTCACCGCTGAACCCTTTCTCTCCAATCTTTCTGCTCCACTCGCTCTAATAATGCTCTCACGTATAAGTCCTTTCCATCTCCCTGCTTGGACTAATTTTTCTCCTTTGCTCGCTTTTCTCTTCACTTTTGCTCCTCACATGATCGCTCTGTGGGCAATGTAATATCATCCTCCTGCAGTTAGGCTCTGACTTTTAGCCCTCGTGCTGTCTGGATGATTCTGCTGCTGGTCTTCGAGGAAATTAAACTTACATTGCTGAATGTGTTTAGATCGGGGAGGACAAAGGTTCAGCTTCAATTTTCTTTCTCTCAAGACCAAACTGAAAAGTGTGGTCTTTTAATTTATTCAATTGAATTTCACATGGAAATTAGCAGCAGTGGTCTTGGCAGCTGTTGTTGGGTGGATTGTGATGATCAGACGTTCATGTTCCCCCTCAGGATCAACTGTAGTAACTTTTCTGATCTTCTGTCCTCTAGCGCCACCATCAGGTCACGTTTGGCTTTGTCCAACACTCCGGTTTATGACCGAATACCTGCAGAACCGATGACGTTCCCATCGGCCTCGGCTGCACTTTGAGTGAGGTGCTGGAGAATGGTCTGTCTGCCCCAATCACAGCGACTCCTCCAACCTGAACTTTTTCAACCTTCTGATACGAGCCATCGGAGTGTCTCCTGAAATAGCGCCCCTTACGGCAGCGGGCGCAGCCGACCTCAGCTGTCATGGTTACAATAATAAACACACTGACTGTACAGGCGGAGGTGCACCTACCTTCGTTGCCATGGTTACTATAATAATGGTCATGGCTTGGTTTAGGTTTAGGAAAAAAATCATGATTTGGGTTATAACAAGAACTCAATATTATATGATCTTTGTTGTCATGGTTACAATACAAACAGCTGGTTTCACATGGGAATCGCACACCGCTCTGCTGTGTCATATTCACGTGTGTTTTTTTGACCCATCCATCCACCGCAACCTCCTCCTGACGTGGACTTTGTCGCTCTTTACAATTTACACTACGTCACCGCACTTTCCCCTTTGCTCCTGTCGTAATTTTCAATACACTTCGCCTCACAGCAAAACGTAACTATGGGTCACAATAACCTGCTGCACAGACGAACTATGAGCTTGTTTTTTTACAGGAGGACCTTCTCACCCATCATCATTCTGCTATTGGGGGGGAAAAACACTGGCTGCTTTGCATTTCTTTAAACCAATCGTCTTGGGCGGCAAAACATTTTTTTTTTCCAGCATGTACGCCGCTAGTTTGGAGGCTTGGATTTTGAAAACGGTAACAATAAGGGGAAGCTACCTGAAATAGGCGTCCAAAGGCAGGCTCATACCCCCAGCCTACAGACTAACATGTTACTTATAGCATTTGGCAGAGTACATTGGTAACATATGAAGGTATTTTGCAGAAGACAGGTCTGACATTCTGATAACTGAAAGAAAGGGCAGGGTGCAAAAGCTACGACAACAGATGAGAAAGCCGTAATCTATAAACCTGCTCACTTCTGAAGACGGTGAAAGCTCTGAAGCTCCAAGTCAAAGCCAATTCATCAATCAGAGCTGAGCGAAACCAAATTAAACTCTACATCACTTCAGCACCAATTGAGGAAGAACAGCATCCAAACCTGAGAAGAGAATAAACTGACATTCCTGTCTGACTGTGTCTTCCTACTTGTTTTACTTCCTCTTCCTTTAACTCTCTGACACAGATATCTTTTTCTTTTTTTTTTTGTAATTCTGCGTCTCTCATCTTCGCTCTGCTGCTCCTTCCTTTCCACCTCTTGCATCACATCTTTGCCTGCCTCTTCGTTTCCTTCCTCGTCTGTTTTTTTTTTTTTTTTTTTTTATCTCCACCAGCTCATCCTGTCCATTTTAATCTTTCTGCAGCTCCTTCTGAGCTCTGCTCTTGTTTGTATTAAAAATGCCAATTGTGTGTCTTTTGATGACTGATGCCACCATAGATAATATTGTTTCCTATGTGTGTGTGTGTGTGTGTGTGTGTGTGTGTTATTGTATGTGTGATTTTCTGAAGTCTGGAGAAAACGGCATTTCAACGGCGTGTTGCTTCCCCTTTTCAACAGTTTTCCACTTGAACTGAGACGTTGGGGTTCAGGAGTAAATGAAGTCGAGCAGAACGAAACTTCTGCTCCTTCATCATCAAAACCGTCATTTGATGGAGCACTGATGGAGCAGAACTCCATCAGTGCTCCGTGTGGACAGAGGGCGAGGAAGAAGAAGAGGTCGATTTTCAGGGCCGTGGCCCGGGTTTGAGAAATAATGACGTCATGAGAATTTCATCAGTTTCCAAAGTGCCTGTGAGCCATTGAAATGAAGCAATACCTCATCTGAACCCTTGTCGATGCTGCATATTTTATAATGCAAACTTTTCACAGCTAGATTCCCTCTTTGTGTCACTGTCCCTCGACTGAAGCTCAACAAGGAAACACTGTGGAGACAGAAAGAGGAAGGTTTGTACTTATCAGACTGTAACTTTGGAACGTCTCCACTTTATGTGACTAACTCTACTTCAGATAAACTTTAGAAAATAGTTTTACACAGAACAAGGATGGTGCATTATGGATATTATGAAAACCCTGAGAGGCAAGTGGAAAAAAAAAAAAAAATATTGTAAGGATTTCTTTTACTTATTTATTTATTTTGGAAGTAAATAATGAGGAAGTGTTTGTTTTTGTAACACTCATTTCGGCCAAAAGGTGCTTTGGAAAAATAATCATATGTCAAACTCTGAGAGCAGCTGTGGTTTTCACTTATTTATTTATTTATTCATTTATTTTCAGGATTTTACAGGGTGTTCTATTTTGTAATACTCATTTTGGCCACCACAGGCTGTAATGCACCACTACCCCAGTTTAAAAACTAATAGCATTCATGTTTTTTTCCAGAAAAAAAGAAAAGGAAAAAAGAAAAAAAAAAAAAATCACTTGCCTTTCAAGGAGAAATAAGTATTACAAAAACAAATCCTCACCAAAATCAATAAATAAATACATGTACTTGCCTCTCAGGGCTTCTGCATGCATCACTTACATTGAAATCTCTTTAGGAAAGGATCTTCTACTCTCCAGTATGAACTACAGGAATGATTCCAGTAAGCAAAACCTGCTTCAATGTACAGGTCGGCATGTGACTGTTGTTTTTACACAGACTTGAAAAGTAGTTCCAGCAGTGGCAAAGGGTGAGTGTGGTCCCCTATACGTGAGACGGGTCCTGATACCGAAACACTGCCCTTCTCACTTCCTGGACACCCTGACTGGAGGGACGACCAGTGCAGAGGATGTACTTCCATCATGATGAGCTACACTTGTCAGTCATTCATGGCCCATCTACAAGAGATGCACAGACTCGATTTTCGACTTAATGTGAAAAGTTGGACCATTTGGGGACCGGGTCAGGTTTACACACACACATACACACACACACACACACACACACAGTTTTAGTTTTGGTTTTGAGCTAGTTGAGGTTTTATTATCTTTTTGTTGTTGTTTAGAGAGAGCTATAATCGACCCTCAAGTCCCCTTTCCTTCATAGTCCGCCTCTTTTTTTTTTGTCACTTAACGACCACTCCATAAAATAAATAACTGTATTTCATCAAAAGTTTTATATCCTTTCTTTCTCCCCTCGAGAGCCGGGCTGTAACAGCTACTTAAAGGTTGTGCACCGCAGCTAAAAAGCTGCGACAGCTTCCTGCGTTTTGGACTCTAGGTTCCCTCAGAGGTCGGCGCTGTAGAGACAGCCTGCTATTAGTCAACACCATGAAGTTCAACCCTACTTTAAAACTGTGCCATTTACTCTGCGTCTCTGAGTGAATCCACCAATTACAGCGATGAATAGATTCCTCTCCGGGCTTTAAACCCCCTAATCCTGAGCATACGTTTTTATTAGACACAAGCGGTTGTCTCTGCTGCAGCAAAACACTGTATTTTAGGAGCTGACAGGTGTATATTTTCACTAGTTTGAGCCTACAACCTTCATTGAACCTTATCATCTGAGATCATCTCTAGTCTGCCTTTCCTTCCGTCCTTCTTCCTTCCATCCTTTCCCTTCTTACATTTATCTCTTCCACCTCCTTCTTCACTCTTTCAGTTGTCATGATGCTGCGAGGCGGCACAAAGTCAGTGTTAACTCCCTCCCTTCGTACCAGACTCATAATCCCAGTAAAAACTCGTCAAAGAGACGACTGCTTCTACAGCATCAGTTAACTGACTGCTCACAATCTAAAAAGTTTCTTCAGCAGTCGTTTGCATGAGAAAAGAGCATATAAATGTCCTAATCAGCTCCGTGTTAACCAGCTTTGACTTTAACAAACCAGATGTCTCGACCAAAACTCAGATATGCAGCGTGCGAAAAGAAAAGCCCCCCTGAGGCTCGGTGAGCTATCGATCCACGAGGAGAGACGTATGAAAAGAAGACAGTCGATTGTAAAGAGCTGTAAAGTAAAGTGTTGAAGCGCAGAGACAAACTCAATTCATAAAACAAGAGCTGTAAATCAGACTCACACCGAAGCTGCGGGAGAGTGACAGCAGACTGAGATCAGTTCAGCTCAAAATGATGAAATCTTTTAAATTAAAATCCAGACATCTTTGACACTTCACTATTTATATTCAACATGTTTCTATTCAGTAATAATAGTTTTCATTGTGACTGAAGGGGTCCACCTTTACCAACTCACTGCTGACAGAGCTACCAACAAATCTCTGAACAGTTTTCTCACTATTAAAAACAAGGCACATCTTGTTTAATCATTGAACTATTTCAATATATGCTCAGTAAATGTTAACATCTCTACAGTCTGGTCTGAAGCCTGCTACATGATCCTGGTGCAGAATACAACTGTACATTCATTCCTTTGATTTTTATTTCACTGTCAGATTTAGCTACAACACGGTAGAATTAGCATCAACAACCCAACATGTGTAACATATATAATCACAAATGTCAAATGTCATTATCATAGACTGCATATGAAGATGGACGTATTCTCTGTAACGTCACCAACAGGCTTCTGAAGAACGGTTTTGAAGCTCAGAGTGAGCCGCTCCGCCGCCTCCATCTTGGCGGTGTCTGACTATCTAATCCAAAAATGGGCAAAGAGGTGGGGCATGTGCAGAGCAGAGACTTCGGTGCATGCCGGTTTAATAACTGTGGCAAGCATTCAGCCACCCACCTGTCACTCAAACTGGCCACACCCTCCATTATACATAACTTAAAGCCTTGAAATGTAAACAGGTGAGTCATGAAGTAGGAAATTTGTAGTAGAGACCAAAACTGTTTTTTGTACCAGGCTGTAAACATGTTATATTTTCACATGGGAGTGAATCGGGATTGACTCACTTTTGGAACCAGCCTCTAGTGGTCATTAGAGGAACCGCAGCTTTTGGCTCTATTGTGTTGGAGCTTTGTCTTCATAACAATCGATTTCCAGAAATATCACCAAGGCCATGACCTCTGTGTCATGTCAGTGACCTTGAGTCCTGACTTTCTCATTTGTTGAACATCATGAACAATGAATCGTCTCCATCCACATCCTGCTGAGCCGCTCTGTACACAGACACCAGTAGACATTCAGTTAGTTATGTGACTGTCTTTGGTAAACCCTGTAATTATTGTCATAACACACTTTAACTCTACATCTGCACAAACACAACTCCTGCTCCTGTATACTCCCAGAAGCTTTCAGCTTTGACTCTAAATTCCAGACATGAGAGTCGAGCCTGAAGATGAAATCCCCCCGAGTTTCTATGCTAGAGTCCATCAATATGCTGAGACAAGATGAGATTTTAGCAGCACACACACACACACACACATACACATACACACACACACACACACACACACACACACAGACAAACACACTGCAGCTAGTAGCTTGTGAAATCAAACGTGTTCCCCCGCGCCACCTTCCAATCAATAACTCAAAAGTGTCAGGTAGCTCGCGCCCACTCCACAGCACTTCATGACAATCGATCTGCGGCCGAAGCGTGGGTTATTCTTCCATTCCTCCACTCCCTTTCTCCCCGTGCAAATCGAAGTGATATTATTTTCATATTTGCCTCCTGGGGGAGGACTTGTTTTAATCCTCGGAGAGCTGTGGAGCGTCTGCAGCCTCCTCATCTGTAAATATCATCAGTTATAAACTCCTGCAGGTCGACAGCCACACTGAGAGTCAGTTTTCTCTTGTTGCTGCAGCACAGATTAACTAACCACATCACAGGGTCCTAATGTATGAACACATGTATGTTGTAGAAACAAGCATCAGGTCTCACAGAGCAGAGGGAAAGACAAAGAGGATCAGAGGATGTTGTTGTGACATGAAAATATTTCACATGACTAAAATGAGCTAAAAGAACATAGAAGAGGTCTGAACATCACGTACTGACTCAGAGATTAGCCCTACATTTCTTTCTCTTGTTGTGTTCTAGACCTTTTAGACATCATGAGTTATTGTCAGTGGGATATTTATGTATTAAAGCAGCGATCTGCAAGTTTTGCTATTGCTACATAGCTAACGTTAGCATTAACAGCAGCTTAGTTACCAGTCCTTCCAAGAGCTTCAGCCATTGTTGTGTTTACAAGACAAGAGGCTACAATACATCCTCTGAACAGCTGCTTCTTCAGGACACACTGGACGCTACAGTGACTCAGCATCGGAAAGTGTCGAGATTGACGAGTCGGACCAAGGCTAGCTGGTTAGCATGCTAATTTCAGTAGAAGAAGTGACAAAAAGCAAAACTAGAGGGTTGATTTCCACCTCAAAAGACAGCTCATGGTGAGTAAAGGAATGGAGTTTGATGCTGCTAATGCTAACAATGCTAAAGTTAGCTATGTAGCAATAGCAAAACTTAGCAAAAGCGCAGGTTTGATAATAGACTATACAATAGTAAAGTGTGGAGTTATTTAAGGTGCTCAGTAGGCTTAAATGATCATTTGCATCCCACGGACTCAATAGAAGGTCTCCAGCTCTGATCTGGACACAAATATAATGTTGCCATTATAAAGAAAGTTTCAGCTCAATCTGACCCAGACTGAGTGACAAGCCACATCATCTGTCTTCCTTCAGACACAATTAGCCAGCTCACTGTCAGAGGGAGGAGCTCAGGATGATGTCATATTAAACATTAGCCATACAAAGACAGGAAACTGAGGGAGCGTTAGCTTGAGAAATATTGTTCTATCTGAGAGAATCACAACACCAGTGTGTGTGATTAGCAATAAAACAGACAGCCACTGTGAGAAGTAAAAGGCCTCTGCAACACCAAACAGGCTCATTTTGAACCTAACTGTCCTCACAGGAGGAGAAGAACCACAGAACAGCTGAGACCCTGAAACCATCAAATCAGGAGAATGATAACAAAAACAAAACACGAGTCAGGCGTCAGAGTCAACGTTTTAAACTGTGAATACAGGGAAAAAGTCCAGCTCACTAATGAATACTAATTAAATCAGTAGGTGCACCTGGACACCACTTCCTCAGACAAGACTTTCTGCTGCTGATGTAACTGCCAAGATACGACGGATGTGATCAGGTCGTATTGTGCTTTAAAGACCATATTGGCCCAAATAGCGGCGATACTTTCCGGGCTTTAGGTTGAATGGTCAGACAGGGTTTATTCAGTAGTTTTACTCTAACAGCTTCTGGCTGAGCAGCACATCCTGAGCCATCTTTGATTTTACATTATTTGTATTGACTTTGGCAGAAAGGATCTTTTTCACTTGGTGTGAATTAATGTTGGTTTTTCTATTTTAGGAGTTTCCAAGAAAACTTCCCACCACCCTGTGAGTAAATATTCAAACACTTCCTATTTCAAAGTTTATGAACCACAGTGACACAGTCTCATGAAAGTCAGACGACACGACTTGAGTTCAGGATCCTGATGTGTAGTATGCCTCTCCTGGGGAATCAATAATGTAAAGCCACAGGATTATCATATCATCCAGGAACCTCTTGAGTTTAAAGGTATATCAAGAAGATCATTAAAGGAAAACCTTCACGGAGGAAAAATACTTGCCCCTCCCTCATTACCATTACCGAGCTGTCCTTGAGCAAGGCCTTTAAAGCCCACTGCTCCAGTGGAGCCACTCAGTGACAAGCAGGTCAGACTGGTTGTACTGGGCAGCTGTCAGGGGTGGATAAAGGCTGCGGTTAAGAGAGCCACACTGTCAGTGAAATGAAAGTGTTTAAAAAATGTGTTGATCTCATAGCAGCCAGGCAGATGGTTATTAAACAAAAATAACCGCAGGAAGGTCACTACCCAACAAAATGAGCATCGTCAGTTCACTTCAGTGCACTCTACTAGTCAAATGAACAATTGAATGACCCTGAAGATGTTTGAAAAGCAGCAGGATGAACTCTTGTCCTTGAACACGAGTCTTTATGTGCAGCAGTTTTTCTCTCAACATCCTCGCCCGGCTGCTGCAGCATCTGCCGCCCCGTCTGAAATGAAGCATGTCACCTGTAGTGACACTGGAGGGACATCAGCTGTGTGATCTGCAGATCAGAAGCACACATGAAGAACCAGCTGAGCGCAAACGCTCGGCATGCCGGCCGTCTGCCAGACTCTGAAACCGCTTCTCTGTAGCGGAGACGTCTCCTAAGAGTACGTATCTTTTTTTTTTTTTCTTTTCCAGATGATGAAAGTTTCCTCTCGTCTGACTGTGATGTAAAACCTCGGGCAGGTAAACACAGAGACACTTCCTGTTTGTTCTGCTGATGAGAGTCAACAATTTCCTTTAACTATCAAACCAATTATTTATAGAGCAGAGAAAAAACAACATGACTCATCTCCTTCTGAGTGTTTGTGACTCAACAGTCTCCGGATTGTTGACTTTGATATACACTGTGTTGGTATGCAGCATTCAAACTAATGGGAACACTCAACATTGCAGTAGTTTTGGATAGAAAATAACTTGGCTCAAGGGTTCAGGTTTGTTCAAATGATGTCATTCATCCATTCTTTTTTTTTTCCTTGTGAAATGATATGAAGGGAGAGGCTCTGGGTCTGTCTTCTGTTTTCTAAGTGATCCAATAAAAATATAGCATATTTCAGGTAATCACTCAGAAAAACCAAATCGGATGGTGGGTCCAGGTGGGCGGGGCTTGGGGCATGGCTGAGAGCGGTGACTGCTTTGTTGTGACATCACAAAGTTACAGAAGTCCTGACGGCTCATTATAAGGCTCAGTTTCTGAATACATGATGCACAAGATGTCCAAAATATTTCCCAGTAAGAAAATTATGTGGCAGAAACTCGGATTAAAGTGCATAAAAGTGTGATCAAGAGGTTTGTAACAAATGAGAAGAAATAAGTGACTTCTCTTTAGTGATGAGGTGAGTTGAGTATCTAAGAAAAGCAAGGTCGAGCATTTACAGAGACAAGCATGAACATTAAAGACCATAGTGAGCAGCAGTCCTGCAGACAAACCCCAGACTTGACAGTTGACGTTTTGAGAAGTGTAACCTGGTTTGATGGATCTGGAGTTCTGCTGAGGCAGCAGATGGTAGGGGAAGGTTTTCTTGACTCACTTTGGGCCCTTAGTACCAATTAATCACGGTTTGAATGCCACAGTCTATCTGAGCATTGTTGCTGACCATGTCCATCCCTTTATGGCCACTGTTCACCATCTTTTAATGGCTACTCCCAGCAGGATAACTCTCCATGTCACTAAACTTAAGTCATCTCAAAATGATTTCATGAACGTGACAGTGGCCTCCCCAGTCTCCAGACCTCAATCCAGTAGAGCGGGAGATCGACCGCATGAATGTTTGGCCGACAAATCTGTAGAGATCATGTGATGCGATCAAGTCAACGCAGATAACCAGTGAGAAATTGAATCTGCGACACCAACAATGCAAAGGTGTCTTTGGGGAACGAGGGTCCCACCGCATACTAGAAAGGTGTACCTAATAAAGTGGCCACTAATACGGTTACGGTCATTTTGTTCAGTTCACGGATACGGTCAGATAAGGTGGAAAAACTAACTTGAAACTAATTAAAGGGGTAATCAAGAGAATGTTCCCGATCTGTTTCCTGGATGTTTACTCAGAACAAACTGAGCCTGATTGTGAGTCGACAAACTTTTATAACTTAAAGATTTATACCAACAAAGTGCATGCAGTACATTCCCGCTGACATCCTTTTTAACATTTGTTCCCATTACGTATCGCCATCCATCCTTTTACTGTGGCGGCGAGTGTGAAAGGCATCATGGATTTACATCTCTCAGATATATGACCCTTCGCTCGCCGCGGCAGATATACGAGCGGAGCCGTCAGAGCTTTATGAGCTGTCAGATTGATGACGGCTCAGAGGGAAGAAAAGAAAAGAAAAGAGAGGGAGAAAGGAGTGACAGAGAGAACGAGAAAGAAGGAAAGAAAGGGAAGTGACACGTACTTGAAACCCGGCGCCATGTTGGCACAGCTCCCAGTCCGCAGCCAGATGCAGTATGGGTCACGAGAGGCCAGGCAGGCTCTGGAGAGAGACACACAGAGATATCATCATATATCATTCATATATGTTTTCAGCTTATTTTCAATGATTTGTTTGTGTTTTTATTATGGTAAACTATGTCGACTAACATTTCCTATACCATTTCCTCTTTTGCTCCTAAGAAGTCAACCATGCTTCCATCATAGATACGCACAGTATTCATAAAGCATGATCCATTAACCATCAGGACTTAAACCTTTGGTGAGGCAGCTTTTAGCTTTAATGCCCCGAGCCGTTGGACCAATCTCCCCAAGGACCTGAGAGCAGCCGGAAATGTTTAAATGTAAACTCAAAATGTGTTCAGTCTGGCTTTTAATTAAATATGGTTTTTAGTCATTACTCAATTTATTTTATTGTATCCATGTTGTAAATTGTATTTTATTCCATTTATTCTGTTATTTCATTATTCATTTTTTCTTATGTTTTTTTGTTTGCTAATGTGATTATAGATTTTTGAATCTATTTTATTGTGTCTCATTGTCAGCTTTCTTATTCAATTCATCCTTTATCAGTCATCTGTGAAGCAAACTACACTAACCAGTATGAAAAGTGATTTACAAATAATGTTTGACTGATTGATTGATTGATTGATTGATTGATTGAGATGTAGAGGGAAAATTCTTACTTTTTTTTCTCAGGAGTCATCCCACACAGAAACGTAATATGTGACATATATGTCACTACATCAAGGGTGATGTCACCATATATGTCACCTATATGGAGATATATTATCATAACATATATACAACCTCTGGATATATGGAGATATAAGTTTATAACATATATGAAATACCCAGAGTAAAATTTGTACATATATTAAGAAATATCTATATGCTGAATTTTTACATAGAACACATATACTTGCAACATATGTAATATATAAAACCCTAACATACATACATAAACGTATATATTTGTGTAGGCTGGATACATATGTCAATATATTACATTGTTCCAATTTCTAATAGGTTTCATATAAAATTTTTACATATACTGTATGCACATATAAAATGAAACTTATATTTCATGACTGTTGAATGTAAATCAATAGTTACATTTAAATAACTATATTAGATTACTGTAAAAGAGATATAAAAAACACCTGAAGTTCCTTATGACATTGTAAAAGTTGCTGGACATACTGTTTTCAATTATGTTCATCCTTTTGAAATAAATTTGAAGAGACAGGGAGAGGAAGAGAGGGAGAGAGAGAGAAATGAAAAGGGAGAGAGAGAAACAGAAAATGAAATGGATAAATAGAGGAATAACAGTGATGGAGAGATGAGAGAATGAGAGAAAGACAGGCAGACTAAGACACCAATAGAGAAAGGGAAGAAGTTTAAGCCATCAGAGAGAGCGACAGGAGGGGAATGATGGATGAAATCAGAGGCAAGAAAAGCAGAGAGGAAGAGGGAAGAGAGGCTGAGAAGGAGAGAGACAGAGGAAACAGATGGAGAGACAAAGGAGAGAAGAGGAGAGAGAGGAAGACGACGCAGTTATTTTTCTGTATCAGTTGCTGTCATGTGTGAGCCTGAACGGCCAGCTGTCTGCCCCCCACACACACACACACTTACACTCACACTCACACTCACACTCACACACACACACACACACACACACACACACACACACACACACACACACACACACACACACACACACACAGTTGTTTTGGCTGGCCTGACTGTGAACTGTGTGTGTTTGGCATGTGAATTGTATGTGTGTGTGACTGGCAGACTGTGAACAAAATGAACTTGTAATGGGTGATAGGTTTTGAGACAAGTGTGTGTGTGTGTGTGTGTGTGTGTGTGTGTGTGTGTTGCTAACAGGGACACCAGCCATTGTTTCTGTTGCTAAAGACTTTTTTTCCATCTGACAACAGCTGACACGACAGGTGTGTGAGTGTGTGTTTGTATGTTTGTGTGTGCGCGCATGCGTGTGTGTGTGTGTGTGTGTGTGTGTTAGACCTTTAGAGAGACACTAGATTTGTGCAACAGCTTTTTGTGTGTTTGTGCATAAACAGAGGAAGAGAGTTTGTCAGTGATGTCAGATTGTAAATGTTTACTTAATCTTCAAATGATGACAGCAGTGTGTGTGTGTGTGTGTGTGTGTGTGTGTGTGTGTGTGTGTGTGCTCCTTTGGGATTTGAGAACATGAGAGACCATGTATTACTGCCATTTGAGAGTAAAAAACAAGGAAAAGGAAGGGAGGATGGAAACAAGGAGAGGAGAAAAGGAAGGGAGGAGAAAAGGGGGAAATTAGGACGGAAGCAACTAGTCCTTAATCTAATACTGGGACCCAAAGGTTCTGGAGTCAAGTCCATGTCAAGTCTTAACTCTAAATCAAGTCAAAAGTCATTTGTGTCAAGAATCACTTCCAAGTCGGAGTCATACAGTCTATCAGAGAAAACAGTCAGGTATCAAGGTCTCACTAGTGTCCTCCTGAGACATGTCTCGGGTCAATGATCAATAGGTCAAGCGAGTCAATTTTTCCTAATTTAAAACAAAATATAACACGTTACATACAATAATTATGAAAGATCTGTCTCCTGGATACATAAACACACCATTTTCCCCATCATTTTTCTCCCAGTTCTTTGTATGTAGTCAGTCATCTGTCCTAGAAGATACAGATGTTTGACAATATTGATAAAGAAGTCAGCAGTAGGACAGTTTTTCTGAGGTCATTATTTTGTAATGGCTTTTTTACTTGCTGCCAACATAATCTTAAGGAGATACAGTAGGTGTCATCTTTACTTAGCTCATCAGGAATATGTCCAAGATAGAGGGACGTGAATGTTGTATTAATATTAAAAACCCAGGCTTTTTGAGGTGATTGTTGCTACATCCTTCCAGAAAAACTGGAAAGAAGGACAAGTCCAGAAGACATAAGCATGATCGACAATCATTTCTCCACATTCCCTCCGGCAGGATAGCTGAGTACCAGTTTGTTTAGACTTCTGTTTGGGAGTGATAAAAAAGTTTTTTTCCATCAGAAGTCTCTCCAGGTCTGTGAGTTGGTGGAGGAGACTGTATTTCCCAACCATGCAGCCACATGTCTTCAGTTCTCATGTCAAGACTTGAGGGTAAATCCAGGTCAAACCTCAACTTCTTTAGTCAAGTCTTAACTCTGTCAGATCAAGGCCATTTGGAGGTCATTTGAGACAAGTTCGACTCAAGCGTCAAGCACAAGAAGGCAAATCTAAGTAAAGTATCAAGTCTTTTGGAGAAAAGTCATTTGAATAAAGTCCCAGTCACTGCTGGTATCTCATCTGCAGTCCTAATTAATCCCATTCAAAACTCCAGATCCGGCAGCACCAGAAGGGTAGACTGCTCCTCCCTCTTCTCCTGGCACTATTCCTTCCCAGTCCGACCATCAGATTATGTTTTGGCCAATGCCCAGGATGATCACTCGTACCTAACTATGGAGTGCGAGCATGCGCGCAAGAGCGAGCAACAGGATGCTTACGGCAGTAATAAAGGCCGCCGCTGTCGCCAATAACAATTTAAGTGGTGTCTCGTCATTTGAGACAAGTCTAGACAAGCAAACTGCAGGTCACTGTTGCAAGATGTTGCGAGTCTTTCAGGTCTCAGAACGGCCTGTTGGCTGTCCTCGCCTTCCCAGTCGAACATCTCCGATAACCTTTTCATCTACAGCTGGTGGAAACCTCTCTGAGCTTCTGCAGCTGTGTTACCACATCACATCCACAAGCGTTCATTCATCCAACTCAGTAATTAAAATGAGTCTAGTTAGCCACCCTGTGTGTGTGCATGTGCCCGCTCTCCAGTGATGAATGTGCTCTAATTTGGGCAGCAAGCTCTGTTCTGTTCAGTCTAATGACGACTATTAATAAGGTTCTTTTTGTCCATGTTTCACCATTCAGACTCGGCATCCCCGTTTCCCCCGGCTCACACTCACTGCCACAGTATTGATTATGTTTCCAAATGAAGCTCCACATTTGACTGTTTAATAAGATTCTAATATTTTGGATGTTTTCCAGTATTAAGTAAATCAGGCTGTTTGGTTGAAGTCTGTGCTGCTATGTTTCAGAAAATTCTAGTTTTTCCTGCTGAAGAAAAAAAATGGGATTTTATTTGGCTGACAGCAGAGGACAGATATGGTTCAGTTCAAATATGGCTGATGAGCTGCTTTCATTGTTGTCTTACTTTTTACAGGCTCCATGTTGAGTGCAGCGGCTGAGCGGCACTCTGATGACACAGCTGGTGAAAGCTACAAACAAAGCATGATGGTCCTTATCCAGCTCCAGTCCCAGAACCCTCCTGTCCTCTTGGCCCTGAACGTTGCATCTGGAAACACAGACAGGAAGTTGATCATTTTTATATACAAACGTGGCTGTTAAAGGCTTTAGCAGTAGCAGCAGTTGACTTAATGGCTGGATATAACTCTTACTTTGACGGGTTGTAGACGTCTATGTCCTCTAGCAGTTTGGATCCGAAGCTGTCGTTGGGATGTGTACTCGCCAAAACCTTCAGGACTCGTCCATCATCTGAGCCCAGGAACATCACCGTCCGATCCTTGTAGGGACCGGCCGAAACGTCCACCACGATCTGGGTCAACTTGGACCTGGGAGAAAGCAGAGCTGTCGATTAATTGATCAGTCGACCGAAAGAAAATTAATAAACTAAATATCTTTGGTTGCTGGACTGCCAAAACAAGACATGAAGATTTCACCTTGGTCTGTGGGATGCTGTAACAGGCATTTTCACTATTTACTGCCATTTTATAGACAAAATTATTAACTGAAAAAAATAATTGGTAGATTACGCAATAATGAAAATCATTGTTTGTCACAGCCCTTGTGGAAAGAGACACTGAATGAACTGTGAGAGAATAAAATACTTGCTTACAAGGTAATTTGGCTGTTTGTGTAGTTTGAGCCAGGTCTCCAAGTCCACTACGATAACAACCAGCCATCTACCTCTTTATTTAACCCAAACTTCACTTCTTGCCCGATCACATACAGCTCACTGAGCTACCGGTGCCAGTGGGTTGAACTCCCACTTGGGTCTTTGAAAGTGTCTGAGCAAAAAAAACGTTCTCCAGATGGATGAGAGAAAGTCAAATTATTTTTATTTTCTGTTGTGGTGCTGGTATGATTGACAACTGGACGAATGAAAAGGTGTCGAAATGCTTTAACAGATGGTTGATTAGCATCTAAGACAGAATTTCTTAAATCAGGTGTGTGAAGCTGAGAAAGTGATCTAAGTTTGAACTTCTCTCGTCTACTAAAATTACAGTCACTTCTCACATGTGCAAACCAGTGCAACACTATGAATATCCTTGAGAAAAGCTGTTATCTCATATTTTAACGATGATTGTTTATCAAGCTTTTCTATGGTGGCTGGTTTTTCACCCCGCGACAGCAATAAAAGCTTTGCCCTCAGACGTGGTAGGGCGACGCTTTGTACGAGTGAATATGTTTGGGTTTAATCCATCTAATGGATACTGAGATATTTCACTTGATGATAAAAGACTTTGACCTGATGATGCCGGGAATAGACAGTTATTAGGATGAGTCCTCTGGAGACCTCATGATTCTGTACCAAACTTTGCGCCAATCCCTTGAAAGGCTGTTGAGACACTTCACTCAAAACACCTAAATGTCAACCTTCTGACATCTTGTTGTCTGTCTTGTCCCCAGCATACCTTTCCATCTCTGCACATAAAGGGCATGGTAGAAAATGTAGGAGGAAAGTAAACTGTATAGATGTGTATATTGTATGTGGAGGTTAAGTGTGTTCCCTCCAATAAAAAATGATTTCCAGATCTCTATGACAGAGTGCCTCCGACTGAGTGCTCTGACTGTCCTGCACTCATGTTATATAACAGAGAGAGAGGATCTGTGCAGCCCTTTGGACATCCACATCATCATTATCTGGGTCAGCTCAGGCCTTTCCAGAGTGGAGGCTAATTTGAATGTGGAATTAAGAGTCTCATTCCCACTCCCGACTGGTAATTAGAGTCCATCAGAAACTCATTTGAAACCTGGAGGCGCAGATTAAAAAGGTCAGAGATTTTCAGAGCACCGAGACGGACACAGAGACAGAGAGGACTTCCTGCACACCGACGACTAATCAAAGCTGATACCGGTGATTATCCTCACAGCTTCGGGTCGAGATGGTGGATTCACCGCCTCTCAGAGCTGCCGTGACTTCAAAACTCACCTCTGCAGGGTTTAGTTTGCATCCACTTCCTTCTTGACCTCTCAGATCTCCTCCTCCATCATTTCAGCCTCAGAGTTTTTGGTGGTTATTAATTAAAACTTATCTAACTTGAGTCATTGTGGATATGAGAATCAGCTACGTGGCAACATTTCACTGGAAAAATATCTTTATAAATTCCCATCACATTGCAGGAGTGTGCGATGACATCTTTCATCAGCTCTGGTACACTGACTCAGACATCTGACAACAGTCTGGAGACTGAAGGCAATCTTACTGTTGCATATTGTAAATCACTGTGTACAGGAGTGCTCGGTAAATGTCTGCAAATGCAAAACGCAGATTTAATTATCTATTACAGAGAAGCAGAGCAGAGAAGAACAAGTGTTCTGTCCTCTTCTATTAAACGTAATTCCGATCATCCTGCACAAATCAGCCAATTAGCAACAGTTAAATAAAAGTCACACTGAATGTAGCAGAGACACTGATTACACCCCATGGTTTCTCCAAAATCAAATCAGTGGTGTATGAGATATTCTTAACATACTGGCCTTCAGTGATTAGAGGGAAATGAACAAACATTAAATGTTCTGTAAATGAGATTATAAACAATAATATAGCAGCAAACAACTATTTCTACCACGTTTTTCAGCTAAAAAGGCCTCAGAAAAAGAAAGAGATCAGACCACAGCACAGGTGGATTGTCAAAATCCATATTGTTTTCCGTAAAGTTTTTAAAGTTTTTACCAGCTCCTTCAGTGTCATTCGTGCCGCCACTCCCAGCGGATAAGTCCAAGGCTGAATTTCTTTCCTAGTCCAACTGTGGACCAGAGCCAATAATGGTCTGGCCAAGTTCAAGTGTGTTACCTGCTGGAGGTCCTGGTGAAGCAGGGCCGGTCGTTAACGGAGGGAACAGCTTCGTCCATCAGAGGATACGACTTGATGAACGTCAGCGTCTCATCTGGAAACTGAACCGATGACTTGTAGTCTGCAGCCGGACCATCGCCTGCGCACATACCAGGTCTGAGGAAAAGAAGAAGAAAAAACTTCTGATCTGTTTTCCTTTATGCTGCTGTCAATTTATGGATGTGCCCCACTGGTTTTTATTCACTGAATTTAAGTAATTCTGATGACGCAGATGATGCAACACTTTGGTGTCTCACCTTGGTCTGGGAACCTGCTCATCAGGGACTGGAGTCCAGGACGAGTCACTGGTCCGCTGCTCCTTAAACTTCCCATTGAAGACTTTCTCTATGTCGTCCATGTAGAAAGCACAGACTGCAGAGCCAGGGATACTGCAGAGGAAGACAGATTCACTTTGTACAAGCTGAAAATAATGTCCTAATGTCCATAAGCACAAACGAAGAAGGTTCAGAGCACATTTACCCTCACACCTGAACCGAAACTACACCTGAACTAACAAACTCCATCCAAAGATTCCAGAAACCTGAAAACTTTAAAGTGAAAAACATTGAAATGCGATGAAAACCAGGCCTCAGAGCGTTGACTGAGCTCCTGACTCACAGCAGAATCCACACAGTAAACTCAAACATTATATAATCCAGACTGAGTGTAAACAAATACAGAGAGTTCACTGGAAGCATATGGAGAGAGGACAGACCTCTCCACTGTGATACTGTTATTAACACGAGTTCAAAACATCCAGCAGCAACAACAACTAACAAGCTCCTGGAGAAAAAACGTCGTCAAAACAAACGGAGAAATAATATGCTCCTGAATCATCCTATCCTTTCCTGAATCATTTATATTTAGTTTTATACATCTATACCGACACAGGATGTTTGCTGATCTTTATATTACCCAAGCATCAACCTCTGTGGATGAAAAATGAAGCCACCACTGAAGTGCCACAAACTGCAGTTCCTCTAATGGCCACTTGAGGCTGGCTCCAAAAGCGAGTCAATCCCCATAGACTCCCATGTTAAAATGTCCAACTTTACACCAGAAGTAAACCTGTTTAACGCCCGGTGCACAAAACACGTTTGTTCTCTGTCAGTAATTTCCTCCTTCATGACAACTGTACTTTGAGTGACAGGTGGGTGAGCCTATGTTTGCCACAAACCGGCATGTGCACCGAAGTCTCAGCTCCACACACGCCACACCTCTTTGCCGAATTTTTGGATTAGCCGGGGGGTGGGGGGCGGAGTCAGAAACTGCCAAGGAGGGGACGGTGGGGCAGCCCCCTCTGAGCCCAGAGGCTACGTCCATCTTTATTTACAGTCTATAATCTTAACATAAGGCTAGTCCTAACCACAACCCTCGAACCAAAACCACTTTCTAAAATGTCCCCACATGTTCCCAAGATGCACTGATTGAAAAAATGTTCTTACTATTATAGAATCATCTTCACTTTTCAAAAATGACATCAAGCTTAAGGTCTAATTCATAAGAGACAAAACAGGGATAAACTACCTGTTTTAATGAACAAACATTGGGACAAAAACACAAACACACACTCTCTCTTTTTTATTATATTGGTGCAGATCAGTGAAAAACCAGGTCTAAACAAGTAAAAAAAAAATAAGAAAAGAAAATTTAAATTTACGTCCGGAGTTGGCAGGTTCGAGCAAGACTCTACAGTGAACCCTGCAACGTGTTAACAAACACACACACACTCTCTGATGTGTACCTGTTGGCCTGAGTGGTGAAGACCCCGACCACAGCAGGTCTCTGGTTGATCTGCAGCACGTTGGTGAGAGACTGAAGAACATCAAAGTAGAAGAAGGAATCTCCAGGAACTGAACAGTTCAGACGAGCCTGCACACACACACACACACGCGCACACACACACACACACACACACACACACACACACACACACACACACACACACACACACACACACACACACACACACACACACACACACACACACAGCAGCAGAGTCTGTGGTTATATAACAGCTATGACTGGAGTGGAAAACCTTTATCAACCTCACGCAGGGTTAAACTTTGAAGTCACCTTGAGGAAAGAAGTCCAGTATCTCTCCAGAACTCTGGGGGATCCACCGTTATCATTCTTACAGACGCGGGCCACCCGAGAAAACACCACCTGTAAGGCAGGTGAGGGAGGGGTCAGTGAGGGCGGAGTCAGAGAATAAATCAACATCAGTCACTGACGGTCAGTCACACCTGAAGTGTTATTCAGGTGTAATCCAGTCCGGTTAGACTGTGCAGTTACAGCATGGAGACTGATGAACCTGAGTGACCAATAACCTTCACTGGAATCATACTGTGGTGAAATATAATTTAAAATATCGACTAAAATGAATTAAATAATTAATAACTAATTAGAAGCAACTAAATCAGTTGCTTGTTTTACATATTTAAGCAGTTGTGTTAAATTTTTCCTCCTCTCCCTTTAAAAGTTTGGGTACATTTTGAAAAAAAACTGAAGAATTCAGTTTACTTCATCATAATGCAGTGAATTGATTTAATATGAACTTATTATCGATGTATTATATCAATCTCAACAGTACAGATTTACAATCGCTGGTAACTCAGCCTGTGCAGCTTTCAGTTTGAGAGTCCGGAAACTATTTCAGCTACCTCTTCACCTTTAGAAGGAAACATTCATTTGCACACGCGCATGTGCGCTCACACACACACACACACACGCATGCACGCACCTTGCCCAGGGCGGTGTACTCCACTGCGATCTCACTCAGGAAAAAGTAGACGTAGTTACCATAGTCGATGGCATGCAGGAAGTGAGGTTCTGCAGAGAGAGAGAAAGTAAGAAAGAGAAATAATCTCATCATCCTTTCCTCCATTTTCAAGGTAAACCTCTCATAGTTCTCTGTCACTGTGACTTGTTTCCATCAGTCTGTGATGTTCAAGATGTTCATGGTTTTCAGCTGTCACTTACTGATGTCTTACTTTTCCCTGAATCTCTTCCAAAACCCACAGAGAAATAATCTGGCGGCGTGGGCTTTATATGGAACTAATACATGTAATACAGTATATACACATGAGTGTGTATCGACAGTCTAAACAAAAAAAATCCCATAGTTTAAAACTCAATTTTAGACGGATGCTTCTGTAGTCTATAAAATGTTCATCATAATGACAGAGATGTCACTATTTATTCTTGCATATTAGAGAATTAATTTATTATTGTATGAGATGCAAGCCAAGCTAATCTCCACATATTTGAAGCTGCAACTCAAACTGTACCATGTAGCCTTACTTGCTTCTTCTGAAGCTTTGATTGTTCACTTATCATAGCAACAATAACAACTAAACCATCTCCATGACAACAGTAAACAACTGAAAACTTCGAGTAAACTGATCTTGTGATTAGAATTTATTTTTTTTAATTTTTGTATAACTGCTTCAGATTAGTCTAAAATATAAAGTATTTTATTGTGAAAACGCTCCCACATCCCCACATTTCCTCCCAGCTGATTGGTCCATTGGGATGAGGAGTGACTGTCCCTCTAAATCAAACTAAACATTGTTCAGTACTTGACCTGTGCAAAAGTCCCTTTTAGTGTTGTTATGGCTGCTCTTGTATTCCAACAAAGTCAAAAATGATTCAAAAAAGTTCAAAATAAAAGAGCAGTCTGTGAGGAGGAGGGCTACGACTCACTAAAACAAAATAAGCACGCACGGAGATGGCTTCAACTAAAAACTTGGTTTTTACTCCTATAAACAAAAAACGATCTCCGGTTGACTTTCGGTATATAAACAAATGAATAAATAAAAAGGAAAAGAAACTTAGGTTGACTTATAGTTTAGAGTCTTTATTGTTATTGTTAACGTATTTAGCGGTCGAAAAACTGTATCATTTCCTCCCATGCCTCACTCAATCCATCAGGCAAAAAGACACAAAGAAGCCAGCTGTGGTCCCCCTGTAATCACGGGCGACAAGGAGGAGGAGGATCCTAATCAACAATACATTACAATAATAATAATAAATATTAATTCTTTCTTAATTCCTTTTCTTATTTTACCCATAGAAATTAATTTTCAACTTAATTTACAAATAATCCAAAAACAATTATTATGTTAAACAAATATTTAAAATAAGTCAATGGGCTCCGACATCCCGGCCCCTAATTGTTGGCCATAGGAAAACAATTACATGAATAACATTCAAAGGAGCCAAAAAAGAATAACAACATAAATTCATTCATCAGCCTCCATCAAAAGACAGAGTTTGTCTATGGGTCTTTGAACTACGCTGGCCTTGGTTTTAACCACAGCGCTTCTCACAAGGCCCTTGGCATCTGGGAATATCCTGGTAACACGGCCCATAATCCAAGCACTCCTTGGTGCTGTGTTATCCACCAGGATGACCACATCCCCTGGGCTGAGGTTCCTCCTTTTGGTGTTCCACTTGCTTCTTTCTTGCATGAGAGGAAGATACTCATTTGTCCAACGTCTCCAGAACAGATCTGCGAGATACTGTGCTTGTCTCCATCTCTTTCTTGAATATTGGTCATTTTTCTCAAAAACTCCTGGTGGCATAGATGTTTTCGCCTTTAGCAGAAGCAAATGGTTTGGGGTTAATGGCTCCAAATCATTGGTGTCACTTGACGCTGTGGTTATTGGCCTGTCATTCAGGATTGCTTCTACCTCACACAGGGCTGTCGACAGAGTTTCATCATTCAATGTTTGTTGTTTTAAAACTGAGGTGAGGCTCTTTTTGACTAGTCTAATGAGCCTCTCCCAAACTCCTCCGTGATGGGCTCCAAAAGGTGGGTTAAATGTCCATTTTATTCCGTCTGACAAAAGAGTGTTTTGAATCTTCTGATGATTTAGCTCTTTCAAAGCTTCCTGCAGTTCTTTTTGGGCCCCCACAAAGTTAGTTCCACAGTCAGTCCTGATACTTAAAACTGATCCTCTTCTGCAGATGAATCTGCGTATAGCGTTTATGCATGAGTCTGTGGTTAGGAAGTTTGCCATCTCCAGGTGAATAGCTCGACTCACCAGGCAAGTGAAGATGACCCCCCACCGTTTCACCTGAGCTCGGCCTCTCTTCACTTCAATAGGGCCGAAGTAGTCAATGCCAACGTGACTAAAAGGTGGTAAATCTGGATATAAACGATCCTCAGGAAGATCGGCCATTTTCTGTTCTCCAGGTTTTGTTTGCATGCGTCTGCAAAATACACAGTTCCTGATGATTTTCCTTGCTAAGGAGTTTGCATGAGGGAGCCAAAACCTCTGACTTAGCCTGGAAAGCATATGGCTTCTTCCTGAGTGTCCAACTTGATGATGGATATGACGTAGGATGAGGTTGGATATATGAGAATCTTTAGGGAGAATAATCGGATTCTTCTGGTGCATTGGCATTGCACATTTGTTTATTCTACCTCCTACTCGCAAGATGCCATTATCAAGTATTGGATCCAGCTTGTTGATGGTGCTTCTTGAACTGAGGGTTTTGCCATTTTCCAGGGAAGTAAACTCTGGGCTGAAGTAGCACCTTTGTTCAAAACAAATAATAACCCTCTCAGCTTCTTGCATGTCCTCCACTGATAGGTTTCGTGTTCTTTGTTCGTCTTTTAATTTTTTCTTTGTTTGTGCACCCACGTGTGTCTGGCTCTTTTTTAGGTGACTCAGTAGTCGAAGTAGTTTTTTTGCCTTTAATATCCATGCCACAGATCTCTGAAGTCGGTTCCATGATGAATGATATCTTATTAATGAGCATATTGGATGTTGTTTTTCAATCTGCACACTGTTGACTGTAACCTGTTTTCTCACCTCAGGGTCATTTGCTGATATTTTTTCTAAACTTTGTGTGATTTTCGGCCATGTTTTTTTGTCTCTGCCAAGGTATTCAGGACCTTTCAGCCATTTTGACCTTAAGAAAGATTCTACATGCATCCCCCGGGAGGCGTCGTCGGCCGGATTGTCTTTTGAATTTATGTGCTTCCACTGGCTTGTGTGGGATAGATCATGGATCACTGCAACTCTGTTGGATACAAATGTGTGAAATCTCTTTGTTTGATTGTGGATGTATTTCAATACAGATGTACTGTCTGTCCAGAAAGTTGAATCTGTAAGAGGTAAGTGTAATTCCTTCCTCAGCATCCGATCCACTTTTACAGCCACTGTTGCTGCAGTGAGTTCAAGCCTGGGAATGGTAATTTGTTTGAGAGGTGAGACCCTGGATTTTCCAAATATGAAGGAGATGTGAACTTTGCCTTCATGATTTGTGAGTCTAAGGTAGCTTACTGTACCGTAACCTGACTCACTTGCATCGCAGAAGTGATGAAGCTCAGCAGTCACCACTGGGTCAAAGTTCTCAGGCTTGATGCATCTTGTCACTTGAAATCCACGCAAATGGCTTAGCTCCTCGAGCCATCTTTGCCATGGCCTCGCAAATTCCTGTGGAATAATTTGATCCCATCCATACCTGGATTTGCAGAGCTCTTGGAGTAGTTGTTTGGCTTTTAGGATGAAAGGAGAGAGAAAACCTAAGGGGTCATAAACTGAACTTACTATGGAGAGTATACCTCTTCTGGTAGCAGGACGGCTATTGACAGTCACTTTAAAGCTGAAGGTGTCACTTAGAGTGTTCCAATAGATTCCAAGTGCAGGCTCAACTGTGGCTTGCTCTTTCAACTTTTCTTTATCGAGGTTCAGCTCTTTGACAGTCTTTGCTCTGTGATGCTCAGGAATACTCTCCAACACCTTCCAGTTATTGCTGATCCATTTTGTCAACGTGAAGCCACCCTGTTTGCAGGCTTCAGTGAGATCTTTGACGAGCTTTATAGCCTGATCCACCGTTGCTACAGATCTGAGGCAATCATCCACATAAAAGTTACTTTTGATGGTTCTCACAACTTCATCAGAGTAATGCTTTTGATTGTCGTCAGCAGTTTGACGCAGGGCAAAATTAGCGATGCTCGAGGAAGATACGGCTCCAAAGAGGTGAACTTTCATCCTGTAAACATCCAGTGGTTTGCTGATATCACCCTCTGGCCACCATAGAAATCTTAGAAGGTCTCTGTCCTTTTCATCAACATGAACTTGATAAAACATCGCCTCAATGTCTGCCATAACTGCAATTCGGTCTTGGCGAAACCTCAAGAGAACTCCAATGAGGGTGTTTGTTAAGTCTGGCCCCTGAAGGAGCTCCTTGTTTAGAGACGTTCCTTTAAATGATGATGCGCAGTCAAATACCACTCTCAGTTTAAGCTTTCGTTTGTGGTAGACGCCATGATGTGGGATGTACCAGATCCGTCCGTCTTCTTTGTTAAGCTGCTGAGGTGGAACCTTTTCTGCATAACCTTTTTTGAGAATGTCCTCCATGAAGGTGGTGTATTCTTCAGCATATGTCTTATTCCTCTTGAATTTCTTCAAGAGTTGCAATGTGCGTTCTTTTACCATATCATAATTATCTGGCATGACCTTGGCTTCATGTCTGAAGGGCAGTGGGAGATGATAGTGGCCACTTTTGAGAAATGCTGAGCTGGAAGCAATCTCCATGAAACGTTTATCCTCGACAGACATCTCAATTTTCTCTTCATACCTATTCTCTGAGAAATCCTGGTTATATTGTCTGATGAGTAAATCCTTCAACTCAACCACAGAGATTCTGTTACTCAACACCGCAATGGGCCCAGTTTGTTCTGCCGCACTATCAACACTGATCGGTCCAGTTACCACCCACCCCAGCAAGGTTTGCACTGCATATGGTCCATTAGCATGACTATTTATTATTTTCCATGGCTCCATCGCTCGGGGAACATCAGTCCCAATGAGGAGCTCAACCTCTGCCTCAATTTCCTTTAACTGGATTCCACTGAGGTGAGGCCATCTTTTCACATCAGCTTGTGTGATTATGTTTTCTTTTGACACAGGGATTTTAGTTTGTGTGTAAACTTTCGGCAGGTCCAGATATGTACAGCCTTCCAAATCTCCCACTTCCAGTCCTTTGACCTCATAGGTCCCTGTGGGCTTTTCCTGTCCCATTGTTCGCAAAAGTATTTTTGTTTTACGTCCTTTCTTATTTAACAGGTTCATTAGATTTTCGGTGCAAAATGTTGCGGTGCTGCCTGGGTCGAGGAAGGCATAGGTTTGAACATATTTACTCCCTTTCGCCACTTTAACTCTTACCGGAACAATTGCAAGTGCACAGTCCCTCCCGGCCCCAGTTGCATCACCTGCTGAAACAAGAGCACTGCTTATGGGGGTCTCTTCCGTCTCAGCAGTGGGCATTACTTGATTTTCCTGTTTTGAGCATTTTGCACTGTGAATATGGAGTACAGTAGGATGCTTCATTTGACAAACTTGACACATTAATCGTTTCTTGCAGTTTTTGCTCAGATGACCTTTTACTAAGCAACCAAAACAATGTCCATGGCTTCTTAAAAATTCAACTTTGTCATCACGTAACTGTGTTTTGAATTGTGAACAGTCTATAAGTGTGTGTTTCCCATGGCAGAATCCACAGGAAGAGCTGATTGCGGTTTGACAAGGTTGTTGTGGAACAGATGATTGTTTTACAGTGCATCCCGCTTTCTCTGTATTCACTGCTACTGAGGTAGCAAAGCTGCTGTTTTTGCTTCTTATTGGTTTCGATTCACTTTTGCCTCTTGGGATAAACTTTTTTGTCGGTATTTGGTCTTGAATGTCTCCAAACAACGGATCCAAAAGCATTTTAGCCTGTTTTTCCACAAAATCCACAAAGTGCTGATATCTGATTCTCCTGCCAGTCTTCTGTTGTGTCTCATAGGCTGTGGTTCGCCATCTTTCACGGAGTTTGTAGGGCAACTTGGATGCTATTAGCCTTAAGTTCGATGGGATCTCAAGTTCCTCTAAATACTGTAAGTCCTGCATTACATTACAGCATCCTCTCAAATACATTGCATATGCATGCAGCATTTTCCCATCCTCAGCTTTAATTGCTGTCCAGTTCAAGGCCTTTTCCAGGTAAGCACCAGAAATTTTAATTTCATTCCCAAAGTGCTCCTTCAAAAGTTGTTTTGCTTCATGATAACCTCTGCCCCCCTCCATGTGCAAACAGCTGCGAACCAGTTCTCTAGGCAAACCAGAGGTAAATTGCTCAAGGTAGTAGAGCTTGTCCTGATTAATTTTAGTATTGTCTTCAACCAAGTGTTCAAATGCATGAATAAAAGACTGATATGCCAATGGGTTACCATCAAACACACAAATTTCTCTGGCAGGTAACCTAGACAGCCTTTGCTGTGAGACAATAAGTTCTGCAATGTCACTTTGTTTTTGGATAACCACATCCAAGTTATTACGAGCATCATTAACAGCCATATCTGAATAATCTTGTGCAGCATGAGTTATGGTGTGACTGTGATTTTCAATTTCTGTTTCATGTCTTTTAGTTGACCTTTTGTTTTGGGGTTTGTCTGATGTTTTGGTACCTCTTGTAGCTGTTGTAGGTGATGGTCGGTGGAGACTTAGGATGGTTTGGTGAAGTGGGGTTTTGGGTATGGCACCCAATTGCACAAAATCCACTTGGCTCTCCATTGTTTCTGGTTCCTGACGAGAGTCATAATACTCCTGCATATAATCAACTGGAGCTTCCTGATCATCCTCTTCACTCTGAAGTACTTTTATTTTAGCAGCTGATGCTGCGAGGTCCGCATCCAACTCCATTTGCTCCATCTTTGATTTCAGTTTGATTTCCTCCAGCTGCAAAGCATGTTTTTCTTTCAATGCAGCGGCTCGGGCCAGGGCAGCAGCCTGATCTGCTTGGGCCTTTTTGAGCTCTGAAGAAGTGGAAGACTTTGATCTGCGTGAAACATTTGACATGCTGTCCAGTGGTCCAACTTTCGATTGTGCAATCTCTCTTTTCCATGATTCAACTTCTTTGATAAAATAATTCAGGTTAGTTATTCTGGGTTCATACCAGTCAACATAATCATCATCCTTTTCTTCCTCTGTTAGAAGTTGTTGCACAGATTCATGAACATTCATAAATTCATCCACTGTTCCTTTAAACACTTCTAACGCATCACTGACTTTATCAACATTTCCAGCGTCATCCATCAAAGTCTTTATTTCATTCAACTTCCTCGTGCATGCTCCCAATCTGGCTTTGCGTGAAGCAAGCCGTGATTTGCGCACGTCCTGTGGCTCAATTGCCTTCTTCTCCACAGCGGTCCCCTGGGAGTCAGACATGGTCGCACAAATTCCTTTAACTTCAGTTTAGCCGATCCTTAAACATCCTTCAAACATCCCCGTTTTATTCCAATTCACATCCACAGTCCACAACTTTGCATTCAATAGTGTCCAATTGCTTACTTGTAGCGCAGCGGCGCATTCCTTCTTAAATTCCATCGATCAGCTGATTTTACTCACGCCAGCTGGCCTCTCCATTGTTTCTATCAGCGAGTGGAGCGATTGCTTGAATCCGCGGATTCTCCGTCTTCTTTCCAGTCGTCCGTGAAGTTTTTCGACTTGTTATGGCTGCTCTTGTATTCCAACAAAGTCAAAAATGATTCAAAAAAGTTCAAAATAAAAGAGCAGTCTGTGAGGAGGAGGGCTACGACTCACTAAAACAAAATAAGCACGCACGGAGATGGCTTCAACTAAAAACTTGGTTTTTACTCCTATAAACAAAAAACGATCTCCGGTTGACTTTCGGTATATAAACAAATGAATAAATAAAAAGGAAAAGAAACTTAGGTTGACTTATAGTTTAGAGTCTTTATTGTTATTGTTAACGTATTTAGCGGTCGAAAAACTGTATCATTTCCTCCCATGCCTCACTCAATCCATCAGGCAAAAAGACACAAAGAAGCCAGCTGTGGTCCCCCTGTAATCACGGGCGACAAGGAGGAGGAGGATCCTAATCAACAATACATTACAATAATAATAATAAATATTAATTCTTTCTTAATTCCTTTTCTTATTTTACCCATAGAAATTAATTTTCAACTTAATTTACAAATAATCCAAAAACAATTATTATGTTAAACAAATATTTAAAATAAGTCAATGGGCTCCGACAAGTGTATTCTAACCTGCTGGTATTTCACACTGATAATCAACTTCAACATCATGTGACCTAATGTGTCATGTGATCTAACTCAGAGAAAGCAAACTTAAAAAAAAGAATAAATAAAAATAAAATAAAGTGTCTCATGTTGTAGGTTTTAATAAGAAATAAATCATACCTCGGAGCCACTTGGAGTCGTACTTGACGGTTCTGAGGACGGGTCGGCCGTCTCCCAGGCTTCTGTAGATGACGGCGTCGCTGGCCAGGAAGTCCGTCATGGTGGCCGAATAGAAATCCCCCCCTGATGAAACAGGAAGAGGTTTATCTTCACACTGAGAAGCTAAACCACTTTGAAACATCCGCTTCTTTATAAGTGACCTGATCTGCCTCAAATACACAGCTGAATGTTTTACTGTGGATGTTTTTATAATTTTACAGCAGAAATCTGTGTCATTATTATTATTATTATTATTATTATTATTATTATTATTATTATTATTATAGATTTGAACTAACTTTGACAACATGTCACCACTGTTCATGAGATCAGTGTTGATGAGCTGTGTTTGGTTGTTTCTACGTCACAGTGACGTCTACTGAACAGTGGATGTTTTTGTTGTATAATTGTACTAATGTTCTGCTCTTTCCTGTTGCTCTGACTTTATGGTGTTTTGTCTTCTGTCTTTATTTTCAACCATCACATTACTAATTAATGCACATCTCTCCTGAGGACTGTAGCTGGAAATAATCCAGCTGGTCAACACTGCCACATTGACAGATGTGTTAATTAATGAGTGTTTTCCTTATGGATAAATGAATGAAATTAAATAAGGCATTTTATTCTGCTTTCTCATGCCCCATATTGCTCTATATTGTTCCCCATATACACCATTTAACAATTTACATTCTATTATTTGAACATTTACCCATAGTTCAACAAGGCAGGTGAGGAGGCGTCACTGCCTCAGCCAAAAGCTAATGACATGAAAACCAGTCTACCATGCTTAATTTTTAATAAAAAACCAAAGTTCAAATGAATTTTCATTGTTTTACCAGCACAAGACCCAAAGTGGCCAAAGGCTAAATGACCAAGCAAATCCAGTAACTAAAAGGAAAAGGAAAAGCAGCAGGGAAATGGAAACGCTAATTTCCCTTTTAAATGCCGGATTAATATCTGTATTCTTCAGTTTGTAATTTATTCTTATTTTCTAACTTTGCATTTTCAAACTGATTTTGAAATTACATTATACATTTATGAATTAATTATTTTACTTTTAGATTATGTACTTATTGACAATACGTTTTTTTTTATTTGGACAATTTATTGATGGATTCATATTTAATTTACAAATCTTTTCATAATTCCTCTTTTTATTACCCATTAAAAGACTAGAGAATTAATTACTTTGTAATTTGGTCAATTTATTTATGGATTAAACAATTAATTTTGAAAAAGTATTAATAATAATTTTATTTTACAATAAGTTATTAATTAATTAAATGTTTCATTACAATTTAGGTGACAGTTTTTTCTCCTCTGTGCAAAAGCAACTTAACTTTCTCAACAGTATAAAGGGAAAATTTGATTTATTGTATTATCATTTTAAGGAAATGTTTTCTGTATCATTGTATACGTTATGACTTCATCTTTGAAGCTAAATAATTATTCTCATAAATAAATATCACAATATTTCTACAACTACAGAAAGCAAAACAAGAAATGGAAATATTGATATAGTTTTTACAGAGTCTATGTGTCATTTTGCAGGAGCTGACATCAGTGTTGACTCACCGGCGAACAGTCCAACGTTTGACTGACCGGACTCGAAGGGACAACGAGCCTGACCGACCACCTCCTCCCCGACCTGCTCCAACGACGTCATCTGAGAGGAAGAAGAGGAGGAAACAGATGAAACATGCTTCTGTCTCTCAGCAGCGATATTAAAAAAATTAAAAAAAACAAAGTACAAAATCACAAAAAACAGCAACTGTCACAGAATCGAGGGAAACAGTTGAGAAGTCACAGTGAGACAGAAACTCACTTCTCACTCACAGACTCCTTTATAATATAAGCTTTATGAATAATGTGTGCTAATATTATTCACTGTGTGTCACAGAGGGGATGATAACGCTGCTAAGTGAGTGTTCAGCAGGGACTGGCTTCATGTTACTGTACCTGAGCTAATAATACACTGATGGATCAGCTGACATATCAGATAATGAAGCTCTGATGATGATGATCATGATGATACTAACAGCTCAGCTCTGAAACAAACAAACTGACTCCAGTCCCAGAGCATAATAAAGTCAAACCGGACGGTGACACACACATCTCACTCTTATGTACATGCACACACAAATGCACACAATTATTCAGAGGTGAATCATTTACAGAAAGAAGATTGTCGACATTGACATCAAAATTAACAGCTAAGATTGGGTGATATCCAAAATGTAATATTTAGTAATTTGATAATATTATTTAATATTTAATAATAATTTAACACTACATATAACAATATGACATGACAACATATCAATATCTAATTTATTATATATATATTATGAAAAGTATCACATATGGCAGGAAATATCATGATATCCGATATTATTGAATATCAGACTGAGCCTATTGCTTTAAAAATTAAAATATGAACAAAAATCTGTTTCTGTGACCAGCCTATTGAAACCACAACCTGTCTGAAAAAAAAAGCCTTCATGTTGAGTGTTATTGTGCCCTCCGAATATTGTTAATGCTTTAGTTGTAGCTGAGCAGTGAGACATGACTGTGTATCTGACCTCTGTTCCACCAGCTCCTCTGGGTTAATGCGTTTTTTATCTTTTTTTAATCAGCCGAGGCAGCACGATAAACCTCCTGTAAAATACTTTTATTGTTTCATTCATTGATGTTTTTAAAGTAAATTATTCCACCTGAATCTCACACTCTGGGCCTGTTAGTCTGTCACACCCTGAGGATTTTGTGCTTTTCTGTAACACTGCTACAACTGCTGCTGCATAAAGTATTACTGTTAGTGTCATTACTGTCATTTGTGTTTGTTAGAATAAAAATATTGTTTTCGTGTGATTTTGCATGTGTCTGATTTATTTATCCTAAAACAAAGAATTATTCTGCTGCTTTCAAAGAGAAAATATATTAAGTAAAATGTTTGTTGTCTCCCAGCAACCAAAGCTCCAATTATCCTTTTATCAAACTTCCATGGCAAAGACTGATGATATCATTGTTAAATGTTTATTTATGTTTATGTTTATTTTTCTTTATATAACTTGACATAACGTTGACATGTTAGCTATAAGCTGTGTGTACTGCATTGGTAGCACAATGCTCAGAGGCTACGTTAACTGAATTGCTAACGGAGGTTTGAGGCTGAGGGAGCGTTTAGCCTCATAAACACACTCGTCTGCTGTCTCCACCCTCAGGGAGCTGAGTCTGTTCAGAACTCTCCCATCTCACTCTCCGTTTTCCAGTCTTTCTCTGTCTCGCTCGCCCGAGCTCTGTTCGTCTCCTGATAACACGTCTCTTCTTCCTCATCATCAACACTTCCAAGTTTCTACTCTCTCTTATTCCCTGTTCTGTTGTGTAACGTTACTATAGAGTTCAGACAGGGTGAAACAGGTGAATCAGCCTAAAATTAAATTAAACATTTAATCACAGTTTAATTAAACAATGATTTCTTTCTTCTTTATGAGGCTGTGTGCTCAGCGGGTCACATACAGGCCTGCTGCACCTTCATTTCCATCATTATCAGCTGCTGTTTGAGCTCCAGACACAAGGACACGGGTAGATCAAGAAAATCTGAACATTGTCTTTACTCAGAGAAAACACACGACGCCTTGCTGCTGCAGGAGGTTCCCACAATCACAGTGATGGATTCTGGCCTGACAGGACCTGACTAATGAACAGGGATAATCTCAGTCCCTGCACTTGCACCTTTTCCACCGTAGAGTAAACTGAAGTGTTGGGGACATTTTATCATTTATTATTAGTTTTTAATGATGTAGAAAATCAGGTAGTCATGTAGAAATCCTCACTTAAATTCAAATGCAGACTTTTCTGTATCAAAGACTGAACAGCCTCTTAAGGAACTAATAAAGACATTTATCTTTGGTGTGATGACAGAGGAGTTTGAGTTTATTTAATGTTTTACATTTTTTATACTTATCATGAATACGTTCCACTTTTTTCTGAGACTTTGTACGAGTCAGATTCCAAGTCAAATTGTAAATTGCCGTTCTGCCTCCATCTGTGGTTTCATTCACCGAGATACAGTATCAAAGTAAAAACAAAATTTTTATACAACTCACCTGTTTACATTCTAGTAAGGCTTAAAGTTATACATAAGTGAGGGTGTGTCCACACAGCGGGTGGGTGAGAGCATGCTTGCCTCAAACCAGCATGCACTGAATTCTCGGCCCCGCCTCTTTAACCTAGACTACTGTAATCTTACTGTAAATGAAATGAAGAGCAAAGTCGACTATTACTTGAAATCCCTCAGCATCAGGACTTTACTCAGCTCAGTGAATAAATGTAATATTAAATATTCTGTGTGACATTAACACCATTAACATTTAATCTGTGAAAACTCATTACTGCAGCAGAATACTCTCAGCTCACAGCTCCATTACAAACACTACATCACAGTAGTTTAATAAAATATCTGAACACAAATTCCACTGCTCAGCTTTTTCCTGAGCTTTCAACCATTTACAAGGTCAACAATGAACTTCCACACTCTTTGATTCTTATTGAAGTGGATTTACTTCACAATTTCAGTCAATATGTTTTTAATTCATCTTATCAGAAAACATCTTCAGATTGTTTGTAAAACTGCATAAAAACAGAGAGTTTTTACTTCCTGATCTGTTCTGATCTGAAAAGTTAAAGCTGATTTTATCTGGCGCCATCAATCAGAAGACGAGAGCAGGCGCCAGTGTTTTTTCCAAGAGCTGTGGATCTCGTTTTAGATCCAAACTCTTCACAATCAGAGTGGAAAGCTCCTCGTCTTCAGGTAAATGTGTTGTTTTTTTTGTTTCCCGCCGCTAGAGCTGTCAAAGCACACAAAGCCTCAGCTAAACGGGGTCAGTGCCTGTCAATCAAACCTCCAGCTCCAGCATCACCGCCATAGAATCAGCGTGAAAAAAAAAAAAAAAAAAAAAAGTAACACAATGCCTGAAATGGTGGCTTTTGTGAAGGTGTTGTGTTTGGTTGTGACGAGGCGTCTCGAGCTGCCTGACGCTTCCAATTAGGGAAGTGGAGGAGCGGGGGAACGCCGCCAGAATAAAGCCGCCTTGTCCCCGCGCCATGTCTCTCCGCTCATTAACCCGACGTTAGTGACGATTCAACAGCTGAGAGGATAATGGGCAGGTTAGAAAAAGTGCAAACACAGTGTGAAGACTCACTTGATCATGAACACACAGACACACACACACATCCTTGAGCTGTTATGAAACACACAAGGTTATATTTAAACTGCAGTTACTTTCACAGACGTTACATTATAAAGTGCTCTTTTAAATCTATTTCACTGAAGGGTGACAGTAGTTATCCGCTGTAACATCAACCAACTAAACTGATCTCCCACAGGTTTCTGAAGAGTGGTTTTGAAGCTCAGAGCGGGCTGCTCTGCTGTCACCATCTTTGCAGTACCTGACTCCGCCCCCAACTCCCATCTAATCCAAAAATGGGCGAAGAGGTGGGGCGTGTGTGGAGCCGAGATTTCAGTGCATGCCGGGTTGTGGCAGGGATACACTCACCCACCTGTCACTCAAAACGGCCACACCCTGAATTCTGCATCGCGGTGGATATCAACTTAATTTCCTGGCTAATTAACTAGTTAACAAGCTAAGCGAACAAGCTATTAACCGAACAGCAAGCCATATTGCCTGTCTGATATTTACATGAACAATACTCAATAGGCACCAACACCACAAACAGACAGAGATCACATTTTGTGACTCGAATTAGCCGAGGTGATCCTGAAAAGACAGCTAGCAGCTAGACAACAGTTACAACACCCACCTGTCATTCAAAGTGGCCATGCCCTCAGTTATACATAACTTTAAGCCTTAATAAAATGTAAATATGTGAGTTATATAAAAGATGGAGGAAGTTAGGAAATTAGCTATAGAGACCAAACTAAACATGTTTATTTTTTATGTTAAGTTGGACATTTCAACATGAGAGTCAATGGGAATTGACTCGCTTTTGGAGTCAGCCTCTAGTGGCCCTTAGAGGAACTGCAGTTTGTGGCACTTCAGATTTTCAGCCCTGGTGCCTCCACTGATCTCATCACTTTTTTTGGACTGTGGGAAAGTTTTAAATATATGGATTATAGATTCATAATAAACAGAGTAATAATCGTCCTATGTTGTAGGTGAAGGTCCTGTTGACAGTTTTATAATGGTGGTCTGGGAAAATGCTTTTTCGGCTGCTTTGCAATGCCACACAGACAAATTACCGTCAAGACACTGCAGTGACGAACTGCTAAATGATGCTTAGATGCAGCGATGTGTCTTACACTTGACTCTGAGTGTCAAGACACATGAAAACAAGCTGTCTGTGCTGAATTCAGTTTCATCCTTCATCCCCATGAACACTGGGAATCCAGGTTTACACTCTCTAGGCAGCTGTAGTCACATTAGATACATGACTGTTGTTCAGATGTGTCATCTGAAAAGTGATGGCATGTGTGTGATGAAGCTCCTGCTGTAGACAGAGGGTTTGGTAGAGGACTGACTTCAGTGCATTTTTTTTTGGATATGTAAAAGAAGTGTGAGCGAAGATTTAAGCTGCATTTAGTAACTTCCCACCACGCTGCCTGGAAAGTATGAAATCAATGTGTATTGAGTTGCAAAAGACCTCGTAATTAATGAGTAAAAGCATATAAAAACCACCAGCGAGTTTCTTTAAATCCACAACAAGAAAACCCTAAACTGAATGTAATGTGCTGATAACCGCTCAGAGACTCAGGGGAGGACAGGTGTGTGTGTGTGTGTGTGTGTGTACCTTGTAGTTTCGGCAGGTGGGGTTGAAGGCATTGGTGCCGCAGGCGAACAGGGTCTCGTCATTTCTGGGGACCAAGACTTTGACGTAGTTGTAGCACTCGTCCTGAAACACAAACACACAGCGTCACATTCAAAAAAGAAATAAAAATGTGACAGGCCTCGTTAATCATGTAATGATGTGATAAAATCTCATCCTTACAAGGATGAAAATGTTTTTCTGAAGCTGTGAGACTCTTTCTAATTTTATCTTTGGTGTCAGTGAACTCCAAACAAAGACGTGTCAGCGCCTCTCACTTATCAGATCTGTCAGACATGAAATATTTCTCAAGTGTTTAGAGTCTCAAACAGCTGCTGGTCACAGCTGGACAGATTTCATCTATATTTTGATCCTAATAAACTGGTTTTATCTGCTGACGTGTTCAAATCAGAGAAGAAGAAATACGGGGGAACAGGAAGAAAAAGGAAACTCACGCTGTTCTTCCCTCTGACCGTGCACTTGCTGACGTCTTTGGACTTCCACGTCAGTTTCTGAAACACATGAAGAAGAAGAGGCGGATGAGATCAGGGTCAGCAGTCGTGAGTCATACCTGACTGCAAAGCTGCAGCTCTGACACGGTGAAAACAACTACACCACAAAAACACAAACCCAAGCACAAACACAAACACAGGCTGTGACAGCCAATCAAACGACAGCAACATGGCTTCTCCCGTGGGAACCATCTCCATGACAACAGAGCAATCACCATCCACTGATGAGATCTGATTACAAGTTCATCACAAAAAAAAAGGAAAAAAAAGGAAAGGGAGTGTGTGGACCTCCAGTTAATTATACTTCATTTAATCAGGAAGAAAATCAAGACCTAAGAAAAAGAAAGATTCATAATCACACAGCCAGCCTACGAGAACAACACAAATAAGACCACAATCAACAAAGAGACAGAAAACAATGACAGGAGTCATGGAAAACATCAGATAATAAAATTGTGAGTCCAGCTTGAGGGCAGTTCGCAGACCTGGGACCTGCAGGATTAGTGAGTCCATGTGAGATATCAGAGGTTGTGTAGTTGTGGCTGCTGTAGAGGTTATCGGTACCATTCAGGGGCCGTATCCTTCGGAGGCTGCAATTGAAGACTGATTGCGTCACAGCAGCATTTCAAGACTCCTTCAAATGCGTCCTTCTTTTCCTGGACAACGAAGGGTGGATCCTTCGTGGCCCAAGTTCTCACAAGATTCATTGAGCGCCGGTAATGTAGTAGTAACCCAAGTATTGGGTTTTCAGCTCACTTCAACAGCTAATAGTACAACTGTTAAAGCCAAGGAGCTTAAAACCACAAGTTTTTGTAAAGAAAAAGGCACAAGTTTGTTGCTAGGCGACAGGAGCAGTGCTTTGCGACGCAACAGTAAGAGCGGGCAAATCCCTCCGTAGACCCAGCCGTCTCATTTCGGTTCGGCCTTCGCAGCTTACGATGGCTATGGAGGGCCACACCTCCGTAGACCGCATTCTCCGAAGGATGGGACACAGATGTTGTTCAGCTCCAGAGGTCTGACTTCTCTTCCTGCTGCAAGTGATGTATAGCAATGGACTCCAAGGTGGGTCAGTGCACAGTGACATCACAGGTGGGTGAGGTTACAGGTGCAACAGGGCGCACTCCGACACCTGATCGGTTTGTGGTGTTTCTGTGCAAGTAAACAAAACAGCACATGCACCAGCAGCAGAGTGAAGAACACAGACTGATGAACACAGCTTGTCGAGGAGCTGTGTCTCCACCAGCACTGACAGACTGTTAAAAAAGAGGAAATGAAAGTTTATCACAGCGTCTCCACCACCACCTGCTGCTGTCTGATTATCAGCTGATACAGATTCAGTGTTCAGTCGTACCTGGAGCCTCATGAGCCACCTGGGAACATGATGACTGGCTTTTCTCACTGTCAGTCCAACAGAGAGTGGTTATATAAAAGTGGATGGTGCAACACAGCTAATAAGCTGTGACAGCTCCCTTTGTTGGCTCAGTGATCAGCAGTGAGATGGTTTGTTGTTGGTCGACAGCACGGATTCACTTCACTCCTACGAGTGAATCTACTGATGATGGTGACGCTTCCATTTAAATAAAATGATTTTGGGACAGGAATTCATTATGCTGCGTTCATGGCATGTGGGAGATACTGTTACTGTGTGTGAACGGGAAAGTTGAGTCATACTAAAAGCGCCAATACATCTGAACTGGCGCTTAAGAAGAAGCGTAAGAAGCCAACAAACATGGACGCCTCACAGCAGCCAAACGATGATGATTTTCTCAGTCTTTTTCTTGATGCCTCTATTAATATCTTTGTGATAATGCTGTAGGCTTCTTCTTCTTTGGGGTTTATTGACAGTTGGCAAATCAGCAAACAGGTACATTAACCAGAGGCACAGCTTCTGAACAGGCAAGGCAGGCAACTGCTTGGGGCTGTTAGGGGGCCCCTGAAGGCTGACAAACTTTACTCCACAGCAATGTCTCAAAATGCAGCTCCCTCCCCATTAAACAACAAATGGACTATTTTCAAATACATCTCAGTAGGAAACCTCCCTAAAGGTGGCCCATTTAGAATAAAAACAATGTGGATCGGGGCTTGGTCTTTTGGTACGCCCATTCACAACTCATTCACCCCTCTGTGCCGATTCGTCGACTGAATGTGCTGCTGCTCTGTCCCGCCCACTGGAAACCGCCAGTCCAGGGAAACCTCCTTAAAGGGGCTTAATGTGTTGATGAGCACTGGTCTTATAATGAGAGTTATTTACAAGGTTTTTATTTTTCATTTTTATTTTAGATTTCATAAATTTTTTTGTTGGTGTCAGATTATTTATTACATAATGTGTGATAAACACTGACTGGAGGGGCCCTCTGGGAATTTTTTTCGGACTCTAGGATCGCCACTGACATTGGATTAGGAAGTTGTGCAGGAAAAAAAACGACATTCTTTTAGCTAAACCCGTTTCATTAATAAACTTAATAATGTCACCATTTATCTTGCTTGCTGATTTCCCCAGGAGACCTGACAGAGTTTAACCCCTCCGTAGTGACTGAAAGGTGATTTCTGTTAATATTGTATTCCTACAATGGGGATGTGCAGACTCTTCACCTCTGAGTCCTTACTCTCATGAGATTGTACGTGACTCATAACCAGAGCCAGGAGGCAGAGAAGAGAGCATCACACACATGTCATCTGCCTTTCACTGTGGGTAGCTGGTGGTAGCTAGTTTGCCAAGCAATGGAGGCTAAGGAAATCAACAAGTTTTCATTCAGGCTTGAAAAATGGAGAGAGTTTACAGCTGCTTGGCATTTGCTGTTTCTGCATATTTTGATATAAAACACTTTGGTAGCATGTTTTATTTATGGACCTTTAAAAGGCAAATTTAAGAAGAAAATGCCCTTTGACCCCCTCACTATCAATGCACAGTATTTTTTTTTTTTTTTTTTTTTTTTTAAAGTATATTTTTTTGGGCTTTTGTGCCTTTATTGGACAGGATAGTGGAGAGAGACAGGAAATGGGGAGGCAGAGAGAGGGGGAACGACGTGCAGTAAAGGCCGTCCGATGCGGGACTCGAACCGGGGCCAACTGCAGCGAGGACTGTAGCCTCTACACATGGGGCGCCTGCTTAGACCACTACGCCACACGACACCCCAATGCACAGTATTTTTAACCCTCACATGATTAATGCTGCAATTGCACCAGCATCGCTGAGTTGTCCAATGATCTTGCAGGAAATACCTGTGTCTATTTCCCCTCTCTACAATCCATCCCACCTGACCTGAGCACATCACCAGCAGCAGTCTCTCCTCCCTCTGACATGGAGGGAAACATCTATTCTGGAGTATTACATGAAAAGCCTCCACAGAGGATGATAATGAAGGTGATTCCAGCCTGAGAGAATCATTTGTCGGACTAAAACCAGAGTCTGCGGCGGCGTTTCTCTGGGCGTTCGTGTCGAACACGAGTTGAACGTTAAAGATGTGAACTTTTCTTCAAAGACGGGGTGAGAATGCCGGGCCACGCCGCTGAGGTCGGATCACTGATAACGAGAGTAACAGCTCAACATCAAAGAGCCGCTGCAGGCCACCGTCCCACAATGCACCGGGAGGCCCATTACTGTCAGGAGCCACCCTGTAACCTCTCGTCTTTGATGAGGAGGATGTGTGCAGATCAAAGGAAGCGCGTCCTTTGTGCCGCCTCACACCACATCAGCAGCTGCTGTAGTTTTGTTCCGCCGCTCTGATATTTACGGCGTCTGTTGTGCAGGAAGTGAAAAGGATCTTGCGCTGCGTCGTCAGGTTTGATGCTGCTCTCGATGCTTTGAGGGAAGGACACAGCAGAGACGAGCCTCAGTGACATACTCATCATTAAAGAGCAGCGCCACTAAATCTAATCTGTGGAAACGTCTCTTTAACATCTGACCTCACCTAATATTACAGGTGGTTGTGCTCAGGTGTGTCACAACCTGGATGAAGCCTGCAGCAAACACCAGGTGGCAGCCAAGCAAGGCTTTAACCGTGGGTGTAGTGTCTGTCCCAACACCCATACCTGCAGTATCAGCGTCTAACCATGACGACCTCAGTGCCCATTAAAGGTCCCATATCACATAAAGGTAGATGTCCGTGTGCTGTTTGATTATAAATCAGGTCTTGTTTCTATATTAATACTATGAAAGTATCAAAGCATCAGTCCAAAGAGAAATGCACACAGCCTGTATTCAGAAACTGAACCTTAAAACCAGCCGTCAGCACTTCTGGAACTTTGTGATGTCACAACAAAGCAGTCACCAATCTCACGGGCCAAGCCCCGCCCACTTGGATCCACCATCCAACCTTGCAGGATTTGATTTCTCCGAGTATTTACTTGAAATCTGGTATATTATTATTATTATTCCTTAATTTAATGGGCTCAGAGTCTCCTCTCTTTTGATTGGCTCACCAACCTGCTGTTACTAGAGCTCCAGAGAGAAGCCAGAGAGAGGAGATGTAAAACTAAATTGAGATGGATTTTGGATCTTAAAACCACAAATATATCTTCTTATGGATCAACACTTCAAATAAAACACAGGAGAAGTGTAAAATATGGGATATCTTTAAGACTGTGAGTGTGTGGAGGTTTGTCATAGACATCCTGTCACTCGTGCATATACAGATACTCCACACGGCTCAGATGATTTGTTGTAAGAAATGGGTTGGATCATCCAGACATTAAAATGAATAATGCACATCCAGGAGCTGAGAGAAGTAACATAACTAATAAAGACATTAAATCAACTTAACTGGAAGCACAAAGGTTATAAAAATGATAGTGTTGTGATGGTTTCTGTCTGATAACATTTTAAACGAGGAGTCAAGTTTCTCCAAATCTTTCACAAAAGGTTGAGGTATTTAATATTTATCTTGACAGTGTTGGATATGTGATGTTATTCTTATCAGTCTCATTAAGAAGAAAATATGTTAATATTAGTGATAACTCTGTGTTTGGACATGAATAATAATATTCAGGCTGAGTCCAACGTAAACTTTGGTTTTGTCCAAGTCGTCACGTCACATCACGTTCATGACGATGAGACGGACAGACAACCTGAGAAAGTGATGCCTCCTGTCATGGAGAAACTTGATCAACAACAAAAATGTAAGTAAAGTATTTATCTCGAAACATAATTTTGTTTCTACTGATATGTATTATAGACAAACTATAAAAAAAAGGATCCAAGTTGAATAAAACAAATAAAAAAAAAAGTTTTCTGACTTTAACCCACTGAGTATGAGTGAGAAAATAAGAATAAAAATCTACAATCTGTTTCAGTTTCAGTTTAAAAAGAAGATTTTTAAACCTTTGTGTTTTTTCATGGAACTGAATGAATTCTTTTGTCATGCACCTGCTCCACAGAGGGTTCAGAGGTCTGTTGATCATGTGACTTTACTCACCAGCTGAGGAACGAACTCCTCTGAAGCCGTCGTCAGGTTCACTGCAAACACGTGATCTCTGCGGAGGTTAAAGCACAACGTCAGAGCTCGACATGCCGACTCAACAGAAGAAGAAATCTTCTTCTTCTTCTTCTACTCACTCACTGATGTTCACTGTTCTGAGCTTGTTTGTGTCAGAGCAGCATTAATCGTGTGTGTGTCCTGTCGTGTTGTGTGTCACTCCCCAGCATGCTCCAGTATCAGAGCTTCATCATAAGGAGACTGAGGAGTTGAACTTAAAATCAGATCTAAGGAGCTGATTAACAGTTTAAATAACAATCCAAACTGGACCTAAATACAGATTTTGTGACTGACATTAGGACTTAAAAGTCCTGCGTTTAAAAAAGTTTTTTAAAATGTTGCATTCAGAAGAGGAATGAAGAATTTTCTTTTTAAAAATGTGTCTAGAAAAATGATCCTGGCAAAAAAAAAATCATTTAAAATACCTCTGATATTTGTGACTAATGATATTTCCTCCAGTTTCCATGATTAATGAAAAACTTTTGCTGGCTCTCTGAAGTTGATAGGAAGCTAATTTTTTTAACTTAAGAAAATATTGGTCCAGATCAGCAACTCAGACCTGAACAGGTCCTGTATCTTCCTCAGGATCTAACACTGATCTCTCCGATATCCAAGTGCTGCTGCTGGAAATGTCTGGATGAGATGTCACGTTTGTGTACTTCTGTTCGTGTGTGTGTGTGTGTGTGTGTGTGTGTGTGTGTGTGTGCTGACCTGGCAGTGATGTACAACATGTGGTTGATGCGTAACATCCTCTGAAAGTCCAGGCCCAGACGCAGGGTGTCGTTGTCCTGAAGCAAACCCTGAAACCCTGGATATTGATACGACTCTGCAGACACGAGACGACACAGTCGGAGTCAGATTGTGTGTAGGTGAACACAAACAACACATCGGTTTCCATGGATGCAAACATGTTGATGGGACGTTCTGAGGTTCGGTGATGTAAAAATAAGTTTGATAAATGGGCTGATTCTCATAGATATCGTGTTGTCATACTTCTATTGGAACAAACATGTTCTGAGTTATGGCACTACAGTTCCCATCATGCTTTCAGTGGTGGATAGAGAAAGTTGTTGCCATGGATTCAATGAGTTAGCTGTGAGCTTTAACCTGTCCCCATGTTTCCCCTGTATTTGTTCATATTCTGGTGAACTTGCTGACCAGCACTTTCAGTTTGGACTGTTACCATGACGACAAACTGAAGACATCCTAAACAACATTAAATCCATGGACATCAGAGACACAAGTATCACTGGAAACAGTAAGTTCTTTATGTATTCACACAAATATGACTCCTGTAGAATCATCATCATCATCATCCTCCCCCAATCAGAGGGATCTACTCACGCTCCGAGCTGACCACGTTGATTGGCTCCAGGTCTTTGGGGAAGGGCGTGGTCGAGGCCGACTCACACAGGAAACGGAAAGTGAGAATGAGCAGCAGCATCAGTGGCAGCTGCCGCCACGGTGACAGCCAATCGGTCTGGGCCATTTTGTCGGAGAGAGAGAAGGGGAAGGGGTGCCAGGCGCAGGTGATGTCAGCAGGTCATGGTGGGTGTCGGCTGCGAGGAAACAGAGAGAGGTACGACTGTTAGACACAGAGAAAAAGAAGAGAAACAAACAGCATAATGTGTGTGTGTGTGTGTGTGTGTGTGTGTGTGTGTGTGTGTGTGCGCGCGCGCGCCCGTGCGCTCAGGGTTTATCTCTCCCGAGTCGTCCTTTCGGCTGCAGCTATAAATTATGAGGGATTAGCATGTTGCCCAGCGGTTAGCCCCGTATTAACCTGCTAGGTCACAGAGCAAAACCTGCAATCAATTACATGGATTAGCATTAGTTTAGCGCTGGTGTGTTTTTGTTGACGTTGACGGCACTTAGACACACACACACACACACACACACACAGAGAGAAAAACCCATAAATTAAGGAACAAGAAAAAGAAGAGAACGAGCTGAGGACCTCCAAAATGGGCGCCAAAAATAACTTCCAAATCAGCATTCAAACGTAGCTGCTCTCTAAGGAATGTCACATGGTTCACTCCATGTGTTTGGATAAGGACGGTAAATAAAGGCAAAGACACAGTGTGAGGTGAAAGGGACAGGTGCAGGCTCGGAGGCAGGTAAAGTACTCAGTACCACAATTCCCATCAAAAATCATACTCCACGTACTCCGTGATAAATCAGTCAAATCTCAGCGCACAGACATGATGCACATGCTTGTAAATACAGTCTGACTTATGCTTTAAGATATCAGCCTGTGCATATTCTCATTTGTCCAGATCATAGTATCCTAAAGGAGTTTTAAATCGAAAAAGATATCATTATCTCTGATATCCACTTGGAATATATATTATATAAATCCAATTAGAAATCATGGAAAAAATAAGCTGCAGAACTTAATTCAGAATCCTCATGTTTTTAGCTTTTCTTCAGTATCACAGTAATCCAGAGATACCTGTTCATACAGCCATGATACACTACAGACAGGAGCTGCTGATAGTTCATAAGGCATATGTTTAATGCTAATTTGACAAAAAGCAGTGTTGGTTAATCCCTATGTAAACTGGGCGTGTTGGATGGATTTTCAGTTTGAGAAAGTTGAACAAATTTCCCCGTCGCAGCCCCCCGCTGTGAGTCGAGCCAACAGGTTCTGTATGTGGATCACACGGAGGCCTTATCTCTGCTCCTCTTTTCATCTCCTCCTCTGTGAAGCTCTGAAGCTCGCTGGTGTAGAATAACGATTTTGGAGGTTCAGGGGAAAACAATGTGACAGGCAGATCTGGAGTCTGTGTGAGAGACAGAGAACCAGCAGAGAATAGAGATTGTGTTTCCTCCTTCTCCTCCTCTTCCTTAATACCTTCACTCCTCTATTCCCTCCGACCCCTCTCCTCCTCCTCCTCCTCCTCTGCTCCTTTATCCCATCCTTTTATCTTTGCTTTGTGTGCAAAATATCTTCAATTGAGACAAATTCCTCTCTCTTTCCTCCTCATCATCTCTCCTCCTCCTCCTCCTCCTCCTCCTGTTATGTCATACAGTGACGAAGCAGAAAAGAAAGAGGCAGGAAGGTGACACGCTCTCCTCTCATGTCCTCTTTCATCACCTCCTCCCTGCCGTCTCCTCACCTCGCCTGCCTCGTTCTGTCACACCAAGTGACAAATGAAAAGGAGAGAGGTGGTCCCAGAGGTGATGAGCTCTACTTCTCCCCTTGGCCCTTCCTCCCCTCCTCTTCTTCTATGATCTAGAAATGAACTAAAAAAAAAAAAAAAAGGAGGTGTCACACTCTTAAGCAGCCCCCCCCCGTCTTTTCCTGCCATACCACAGCAGTCGCCTGTTAACACTCTCCTCTCCTCCCTCACTGAGGTGAACAGCAGGTACATGGTACATGAGCTAAGAGTTCCAAGCTAACACACACACACACACACACACACACACACACACGCACACTCACAGATGCACACACACACGTACATTGGTTTACTGATGAATGAAGCTGCAGCTCCATCAGCAGCTGCATCAATAAAAACACTTCGAAGATGATTCCACTGAATTTACCAGTGTGAAAGTAAAGAATGTCCTCAGGTGTTGGTGGTGACGGTAGTTTACTGCTACTGATGAACTTAGAAAAGAATATAATTCTGGATTAATTCATGACTTAAAAATCCTCGGCTCCTGCTGTTATCACGTGTTATCACACAGTTGTGTTACTGTTGTAGTTACTCAGTGTCTGATAGAATTGATTTTCACGCCTTTTTTTTTTGTGCTAGAGGAGTGTGGAGAGACAGGAAACACAGCGACAGAGAGCAGGGGAATGACATTCAGCAAAGAGTCGAACTGGGGACATTTTGCACCCATATGATATGCACCCTAACCACTCGGCTATCAGGTCATCCCCAGAACAGGTTTCTTTTTTTTTATTTGGTGTTTTAGTAGCTCTTGGTCGGAGAGGTCTCTCTGTGAGGACACGCCCCCCTGTCTCACAGAGTCAATAGATATAATATTCACCTCCGACCAAGGGTCTTTTTTGCTTGCAGACAAATAAAAGAAACTCTCAGCAGAAACTGCACCGAGACGGACTGATGTCAGGACTTGAGCTCCCTGTAAGAACAACAAACAAACATCTGCAAAACCGTTTCTAAATTAAACACTTTCTTTGCGGAATTCTGCAAAGGACGATGTTGGAAGTAATGAAAAAATGCAGGAAAAAAATCAGCTGATCTCTTCTTATCTCTAGACATTTGGACAAACTTTAGCTCTTTTTACTATAATAAACTGTAACTGCCATGTATGACTGTTACACTATGGGTATGTAATAATAAGTAAGTGGTTAAAAAATTAATCAGATGATGTTACGTGTTTTGGTGAAGAGGACACTGACCTCAGACTGACTGTCGTTCCCCAGGATTAACTACATTTCCCCTTATTAGCTTCCCATTGGCTTCTGTGTGTGTGTGTGTGTGTGTGTGTGTGTGTGTGTGTGTGTGTGTGTGTGTGTGTGTGTGTGTGTGTGTGTGTGTGTGTAGAAGAAAGACAGAGAGCACAATTTTAATAATTCAGTCTTAGTCAAACCTGGAGGATTTCTCTGATGCCTTTTGCCACCAAATAATGAAAATATCAAAAAATGAGTAACCTCTCTGAGATGAGCCACAGCTTTCAATATGCCTCCTCTGTATGCATGCGCATATGTATATGCGTGTATGTGTGTGTGTGTGTGTGTGTGTGTGTGTGTGTGTGTGTGTGTGTGTGTATGTGTGTGTGTGTGTGTATTTTATTCCTTAAATCATTAATTTGCTCCTTGGAGCCAAAGCAGCCCTGATGTCAATTCTCATTCAGAGAGACCAGGCTGAGACAAACTGCCTCGTCTAATGAACGAACACTGACACACTGACACACACACACACACACACAGCTCACCTTGGAGAGAGGCTGACTATATTTAGGTCTTGTTGGAGACATTTCGTCTGAAGCCACGTCCCATTTCCCGAACGTAATTTACACCTCGACTTCTGAGCAGTGGACGGTTCCACATCATGACACAACACGTGACAACACGCAGCCTGTCTGCAGGTACGTCTACCTGCTCAGACTTACTGTGCGGGTCGATACAGCTAAGCTCTGATTCACTCTCCCGACTCGTTAAACACCATTTTACTTTTGAAGGAGGGGAAGGCGTCACACATTTCAACAACATTTGATGGATGAGACTCGTTTGGGAGCAGCAGTTTGAAGGTCAGACCTGTTCGGACTGGAACTCACCTCAGACCTGATGTGAAAGCTCATCGCGGACTTTAGACCATTGTTCAGTAATCACTTGCAGGTTAAAAAGACAACCAGATGTCTGAGTTAAATTCACCTGAATTAACTGGTAATTTAGTCAGATTGTTTTCAACAGCATTTCAGCAAATGCATTTAATGTGTAGTCAGCAGCTTTAAGGTAAAATGTATCACTATAAAAAAAGAGTACAACTGGTTAAAAAGACCAAGGAGGTTTAAATCTCTAGGCTCAGCTTCCTCTCTCTCTAAAAAATCAGCTTCTCTGTCACCTCAGGCTGAGTCCTGCTCATCCCTTCAAACAAATGTCAATATCTCCTGATAAGAGCTCTTTAAAGGAAGAGAAGGAACTAATTGACTGTTCAGACTAAACTGCAGACAAACAGACGGATTAAATCTTCTTTATTGACCACAGCCTGAACACAACATCGTGGACATTTCTTATTTGTTCGCCGCTTTAATGTTTAAAAAAATCTGATGAAACTGCAGCAATAGCTCCCAGTTGTTTTTAATCAGAAACCATGAAGCAAAATTAAAACTTTCCAACATTTAATCATGAAAATAAAACACCTTTATTTTCTTATTGAAAACTCTCTAATGAGCCATTTCGTCCCTCCAATCTTCTCACATTATTATTTTTTTTCTTGTTGGTCTCCTCTGTGTTGATTCCTTAAACTGCCTGGTTTCTCATTTCGCCCAGTTCACCTCCGTCTGTCAGATCCAAACCTTTTCTTTTTTTTCTTTTCTTTTTTTCTTAATCATCTCTCTGGTTGTTTTCAGACGTCCCTCGGGGTTTCTTTCTCTCACCCACATACTTAAGATTTTGTCTCATTTCTTTTTGTTCAGAAGAAGCTCAAAAGAATCTGAATTTCCTGTCTGAGCAAACAAACTGAATGTGACTCTCAGATTGAACAAATGGAGGAGCTCGATACGATCCCTGTCAGTCAGCCCGGGCTCATTTAGATAATTGAAACATCTTGTTCTCCTCCTCGTCGTTGCATGTTTTCTGCCGCCTGAACATGATCTTCCTGCCGGCGGGGACAATCTGTCATTTATACGGCGGGATTAATCCGTCACACGGGGCTGGAAACTGGAAGTTCACTTTCCCCGCGGTCCCTACGGAGATGAACCGATTTATGTAAAAGGCTGATATTCAAATGTGATCATAAATCTGATCTGCTTCAGCCGCTGCCGCGCTCCCCGTTGATGGAGTTTGATCGATTGCACATTTAGGATAAATCAATATTACGCCGCTCTCAGTGGGACTTAAGACATTAACCTGAACATCTTTAACCCTTTGTTGCTCACGGCTCTGCCTGCAGGACACCAATACCATGTGGAATTGACTGACATATGAATAAGTTACATAATTATGAACATACATGTATTAATCAGTGAGGAACTGTCAGGACCTTCTAGGCCTTCAGTGAATATTAAATGTTATATTTTATCTCTTTTATTCAATATTCATTCTCTTCTAATTCTAATTTTTAGCCTCATTTTATATCAAACCATGAAAATAGAAAAGGTTAGCTGGCTCACTCATTGGTTAGGACTTCATAACCGGGACAGAAGGCCTGAGGCCCCCACAGCTGTGCGTGTTTGTTTAAACAGCTGCAGGTGAATTAAACAATCATATTTTTGATTTATAGTGGACAGGAACAAAAATTGCTGCCCCACTCCTTCCTGAAGGCTGAAGGCCAGAGATATCTAAACAGAGAAATTTCCGTCGACTTTTTAAATAAATGCGCTCGCTGTCTTCACTCGACCGTCCTGGGGTGAGAACTCAACACAACGTTGTGGGAACACTCTGTATTTGTAGGCAGGAAACTATCGAAAACAAGCATACCCAAAGCCCTCCAGCTGGAACTTGAAAAAATGAGTTTTTCATATTGGAAGAAGTGAAGAAGAAGTTGCTCGACTGTCTGCTAATGCTTCGCCGTCCTGCTGGTAAATTAACTATATTTTTTTGTACTGTTGTTTGAACAGTTGAATTGTTGAAGTGTGTCTATCTGAGCTAACGATGTGTAGCTTGTCAACAGCGGAGGTCATTCTTGACTTGAACACACACCTGTGATGAATTATTTTACATCCAAGGCCAAGGTTCACTTAGTTACCTTAGCTACTCTCAAAGCTTTCCGACATAACCCACCATCTCGACGTGAACTGCATGTTTACATTATTTCCAACCAGAAATAGTCCTTTTGTTTAATCATTTATCCAAGGTACACCAAGATGTCAGCATGCAATCAGAATCCAAACCCATCACCAGTCAAGGTTGTTGATATTAAAAAACAGCTGAAAAACTCTGGATCACATTCGGCCAATGCTTCTAATACCCCCACTTTCTACAACATCTGCACACAGCAGCTACACCATGAGATCACCTTAACATGGTTACAGTTAATACAACATTGCAGTGTCAGCTGATGTCAGTGAGAGTCTGACTGAGTTGTAACCTAAAGGTTAGAGAGGTGGGTGTCTGACTGTGGTACCACTGAAGAAAGATATTAACCGAGTTGTTCTCTGGAACTCTGTGAGTGCGAACAGGGAGTTCCTGGAAATAACTACAAGTCATTATCACACACCATCTGTGGAAACACCAAATCTTTGGTACTGAAAATCAATTAGCAGCTCAATAAAAGTACAATGTCTATTTTGAGACTGTTAGTCAGTCAGTACATTTTCCTGGAAGTCTTAAGGTAGTATGGCTGATGAAATAAGGCGACAAGAGACCTAAGCCTTTAAGAGACCTTCATATCTGACCATCAGTTCAAAACCCCCAAAACATTAAACTCACAATCATATCAAACTACTAAAACTTCCCTTTGGAGCAACTCTGCACCTTTAAAGTCAGTTATTTCAACTCCTGGCAGTCCAGATATCTCATCACTGTATCTATAAAACATGTGGTCTAACTCTGGACAGGTTCATATGTGCATCTCTAATCCAGAACCATCAGAATCGATATTGGCCTGAAAAGTCATGCATCAGTATCTTCCTGTACTCCTCTCTCCATCTATTCCTTCCTGCCCTATCAGGGTCCAGACACTAAGTGGACAATCTGTACTCCTTTATACAACAAACTACATCCTCCCATCTGAAATATTGCTGCTGCTTTAATTTAGATAATTGATAGAAATCCGAAATCCGTCGCAGCTTCCTGTTTGTGTGCCAGATAATTCAAACCACAAATCACTGATTGTGTCGGTTGGCCGGTGGATCACCTCTGCGGCCCGGTGCCGCTGGATTAACTGTTAGTGTGAGAACGTCGGAACGACTTTGAGGTTTTAATGAGATTGGTGTCAGAGAGGTCACTGTGGTGGCAGTAAAGGTGTTTATTATGAGAGCTGATAATGGGTAATGAGATTAATGTCTGCAGGAGAAATGTAAATTCACTGATTTGTTCATTTAGAGCTTCCAGAGAGGAGGGCGGAGGACACAGGGAGGTGGTGTTTGGTCTTCTGACCGCACAATGTATGTAGCTGCAGAACCAGAGACTGCAGTGGCAATTTCAGTCTCTGGTTCTGCAGCTACATACATTGTGCGTTTTCCAACAGTTTTCCAATCCAATCAAAGACATGTGTTGATCTAAGACCTGTTAACTTTCAACAAACTGTGCAGCTACAAACATAAGGTCCACCTTCGGAGACACTTTCTATCTGTATTTCTTCATGGATGTGGCAGCAGATTAACTCTGTTCTTAGTACTATTCACTTAAAGCTTCTCCAGCCAGGGAAACAACCAAGATGAGACCCTGAACCTGACGTCTGGAATCAGGTCGAATCAAAGCATCACCAGTGAAAACATCGTCATTTAGTCCCTCCAGGAAGTTCATCAGAGTCATTTTACCTGTAAACTTATAGAGTGAAATCCTTTTCCCGTCAGTTTGAGGTGAACATAGTAGATGAAACCACTACTGACACAGTTCTACAGCAGGTACACTGTAACTCACACTGTTAGGATATTGCAGTGACTTTGACTCATCGTGGACAGTCAAACCATAACCTTGACCAGGACCTCAGATTTGAGGTTTTACCTCATTAGGACCAGACCGTGGTCCTAATGAGGACTGCTGGTCCTGACAAGGTTGGTGTTTACACAGTAAAGATCCCAGAGAGGTAGCAAAAATACCCCCCTTCACACACACACCTACTTGTACTTCTATCTTTGTAAGGACACTTGTTGACATAATGCTTTCACTAGTCCCTAACCTAAACCCAGTTCTTACCTGAACCCTGAAACCAGCCATTTGAATTGATGAGGACTGGTCAGAATGTCCTCACTCCCAAGGTCTAGAACTCAAACTGGTCCTCACAAAGGTAGAAGTACAAGTACAATTACACACAGACACAGACACAGACACAGACACACACACACACACACACACACACACACACACACACACACAGAGTAGGAGAAGCTGGTGGATTGCCTGTCAGGATGAAAACTGATTCCACTTTCTCAGTCTGGCACTCAGGGCGCCCATTCAAGGCCAGCAGACACACACACACACACACACCGCACTTTGCATACCCCCCCCCCACACACACAATCTCTGGTGGCACAGTGTACTGATCTGACACTGAAGCAGGCAGACAAACACACACACACATACACACACACAGGTGATGCACAAGCTGACGTAAGCAGAGATTTGTGTGTGTGTTTGTGTGTGTGTGTGTGTGTGTGTGTGTGTGTTTGTGTGTGGGTGTGTGTGTGTGTGTGTGTGCGTGTCACACTGAAGGACAAATTCTAAGAACGACTTCACAGGAGGGAGAGAGACTGAGAGACCTAAAAAATGAAAACCAGACTAGAAACTTAAAAAATCTGTGTAGTGAGGCATTTCTCTTCCTCCTCTTCCTCCTGTTCTTCCTCCTCCTCAGGCCTCTCAGTGTTTTCTGTAGAAGTTTACAGTATTAATGTGTAAACTACGCAGCGAGCACAAAACTAATCCCGGCTGTTATCAATCTGCAGTCTCAGATTTTGGAGGCACAGCGACAGATTTTTAAGCTCTGTGAAATCCTCATTTCACACCGTCTCAAATCAGCTCTTTGTGCTTTTTATTTATTTATATTTTTCCTTCAGATTCACAGCAGTCTGAGAACATGAGAGGATGCTCGCCAAACCATCTCTGGCTTCAGTACATGTCTGCTTCCTCTGTTTTTTCACAATAAAATGCATACATTTTCATAACACGTTGATAGAAATCATAATCCAGTCGCTATCAATTTGCTGTGTAGGTCTAGTTTTATAGAAACTTAATTTGTAGGAGACAGTTGAAATCTCACACAAACATCAGAATTAACATGTCTGTGTAGATACTGAGCTGCTACAAGAAAACCCTGTTGATACTAATCTACCTCCAACACAGCAACAACAACAACAAATACATCGGAGGCTGGAGCAAGCGTCAACCTGCAGGGTTGAAAAAATGAAGCCAACACTTAAGTGCCAAAATCTACAGTTCCTCTAATGACCACTAGAGGCTGGCTCCAAAAGCGAGTCAGTCTCCATAGACTTGCATGTTAAAATGCCCAACTTCACAGCAGAATTAAATATGTTTACAGCCTGGTACAAAAAAGTTTTGGTCTCTACAGCTACTTTCCTCCTTCATGACAACTGTACTTCATTTTTATATAAGTGTAATTAGAAGCTGCCGCATCAGGATCACAGACGTCACCAAAAACCTTCCCGCTAACGACCAACACTGAGCAAATTTTTTACAGGTGCTTTAAAATTGATACTAATTACATTCAAGTCCATGTCAAATCAATACTTTTTCACTTTATTATCTCAGTGTTTTCGATTCATTAAACTAGATTAATTCTCATGTTTTTAATGACTGAAAATGTGATGTGGATCAGACCTGGTCTTCTTTTCCCTCCTCTGTCACTTATCTCTCTCTCTCTCTCTCTCTCTCTCTCTCTACAAAGTGTCTTCAGAGGAACCAGGAGAGATACAAACCTCTTCTCTATTATCAAGGATTTCACTGCACGCTTCCCTGGCTTTTACTGTCACAGTGTGTGTGTGTGTGTGTGTGTGTGTGTGTGTGTGTAGGTGTGTGTGTGTGTGTGTGTGTGTGTACATTTCGTGGCCTTCTTAGTCATCTTGTGTGGAGTTTTCCCCGTTCAACAAAGTGTTTTCATGCAGAAATACTTTACAGTGTGTGTGTGTGTTTATGTTAATGTAAGAGTGAATGAGAGTGATTGAGAGTCAATGAGAGTCAATGAGAGCATTTAGTAATCAGTGACAGTGAATAAGATCAGATGAGGTCGACTGGAGTAAAAGAGAGGAAACGAGGACAAGTCAGAGCATCAAGTAATGAACAGAAAGAAAGAAAGAAAAAAAAAGAAAGAAAGAAAGAAAGAAAGAAAGAAAGAAAGAAAGAAAGAAAGAAAGGTGTACAGTAAATTTATCAGAGGTAGAAATTAAGAACAATCTCTCTGCTGTTCATTAATTCACTACTTCCTATCTTCTCTCATCCTCCTCCCTCTCTTTTTTAGCATTATCCTGCTGCATGATTATTTTCTATCTTTCTCTTCCCTCCCCCCTTACAATCTTTCTCTCTCCCTCCCCTTTTTCCCTTACTTTCTTTCTCTTGCTTTTAACCCTTTCTTCCTTCTGTCTTCACTCGCTCCTCCTCCCTTTCCTCCTACCTTTCATCCTCTCACCCTCTCTTCCTTTTGTTCTTTCCTTCCAGTCTTCCTTCATCCTCAAAGGTCACTTTCTAAGCTCGGTGACATCCTATCATCTGGTTACCACGGCAACTGCTACACATGGCTGAGTGGTGACACTATGCTGAGTGTGTGTGTGTTCTTCTCTCTTTATGAGGACTAGCCTGAGTTACACTTTGGGAGAGAGGACATGTTGGCTGGTCCTTGGTTTTAGCATTCAGGTTAGAATCCGGTTTAGGATTAGGATCAGGTTTGGGGTTCGGTATTCAGTCGTGGTGGTCACAAAGACAGAAACATAAATCACTGACTAACCCCAACCCTAATCCTTTCATTGTATTATTTGTACAATAAAATATTAAGTCCTTAATCAGACGTCTGACACTGTGACATCATCATCAAACACTGTGACTCAGTTTCTGTGTGATTAAACCTGCAGCTCAGCAGCTGTGACTGACAGGAGGTCTGTGTGACCTCTGACCTCAGCCACACACACACAGACACACAGACACAGACACACACACACACACAACACACACACACACAGAAAGTGGATCGATGGACTAACTCAGCGTGACAGTCCCACCTGCCCAGAAGGACACACTCTGACCTTCCTCTTCATATCATCCATTACTGTCGTTTGGACGGAAAACCTCAGAATCATGAAAGACCCCCGGAGCTGATTCTCAGACCCGTCTTCTCCCTGACACGAGTCCACCTGAGCCTGAGGCTGTTCCTGGACCCTGCAGGTGATCACAGCATCAGGAAACACCACACTGCTGATCCTGTGAGTCCGACACTGATGACAATGCAACTTCAACATTTCTGATAAACACACTGACGTATCAGGACTTCTACATGCAGCTGGAAACACTGAGCGGCCTGCAGGAGCCGAACACAGTGAGACGAGGATGAGCTGCTGCTGCAGACGAGTGAAGCACAAAAGGAAAACATGCTGCGCCAGTTACCTCGAAGAAATACTTCAAATTAAACCCTGTTACCTTTGGGCTAAAATATTCCTCATTTCATTAATAGAAAACTAAATCCACTCGCAGTTTAATTTCCTACAGAACATCTCTGCTGTTGCATTTCAGTTGTATAGAAAAATTATTCCTAGGAGACAGGATTGGAGGAATAATATTGTTGTGTTACTGTATTTGCTCCTCTACCCCTTTAAAACCCTGTTTGATCCTCGATCACAGTTTATTGGTTTAAAATCCTGCAGCCTCACACACACAAAACACCAGAGAAGCATCAGCACAAACAGAAAAGCTCATGTGTCACTTCAGTCTGAATGTATCACAGTCTGATATATAACTGTGGTGTTATATGACTGTGTATCTCGGTCTATATAACTTTATGGAAGCCTGCTGTGAGCTGATCTCAGGCTCAGACCATCATCACTGACTCAATCCACTTTTTTATTACACACAACAAGCAAGACTCTTTCTGATACTACCACAGTCTCTCTCCGTGTGTTAAACAAGTGCCCAGTCTGTCCAAAGGCATTCTGGGAAACGTAGTAAACCATCAACCAGAGGATGCCATTTGACCAATGACCGACCGTCACAAAATGACAGAGAAAGAAATGATCTAATAACACAGCAGTGTGTTCATTGACTAACACACACACAGACACACACACACACACACACACACACACACACACACACACACACACACACACACACACACACACGCACACACACACACGCAGCAGATGGTTGTTTGTAAGCTGCTTATTTTTTTTATTGTTTGTGACTGATGATAATGAGACGCTGCTGTAAAATGATTCAGCTAATGTTCATCAATTAGAGAGAGAGAAAGAGAGAGAGTCATACTGTGATGCCTTCACTGCAGCTGGGAGTTTCAGTCATTCAATCAGCAGATGATGTTACTGATGTTTTATCATCAGAAGAAACAGTCCGAACAGCAGACTGACGACAACACAGGAGATGAGGCCAAGAGACGACGACGACAACAACAACAACAGCATCACATCCCTGTTCCTGCTCACAGCCTCCAGCCTCAGAGACAGAAGCAGGACCACGATCCAAAACACACCTCAAAATCCGCCCTGAGCCACTTCAACAAACACAAGCTGAAGCTTCTGGAGCTTCTGGAGCTGCTGTCACAGCGTTTGTCGATCTACAAAAAAACACTGTAGCGGTAAAGAAAAGACAGGGTTTTGATCAGGTTTATTAAAATCTGATTGGACCTGATGTTGACACCTCGGAACAGATCAGGACGTCTCTCAACTTTTCATCAAGAAGCTTCAAAATGTTCAGCATCTTCAGGAGATGCACACGTCATTTTTTTTTTTTTTTTTTACATCTTTCAGACTTTCTACATATTTTCTTCAGCCTTTTTTTCACACTGAAATTAGTCAGCAGAATCTGAACATTTTCATCATGAGCTGTTTCCTGTTTTCATTTTTCTTTCATCAGTCAAACTTCAAACGAGGGGAACATCTTTTTTTTTTTTACTTCATCACATTTCTGTAATCAGGTTATGTTTTTACGCCTCTCATCACCTCCTCATGTCACCACCACTTTAATTCAACCTGGAACTGACACTCAGAGCCTTACTGACACCACAGTCTTTCAGAAAAGACCACAACGTTGTGTTGTTGTGCTTTTGTTTTTGTAGGAACAGTCTGAAAGGAGCTCACAGACACTTACAGTGTGAAACAGACAGGTGAAGGCTCCAGCCAGTCAGGTGAAGGTACAGGAAGTTCTCACTGTAGTACAGGAAGTGAAGAGGAAGTCAGGAGGCGGGGGTGGACCCCCTCAGACATCCTGCAACAACAGAGAAACAAAAATGCAGGTTCAACATCAGAGCTCTCAGCGTTCGTTCAGAAACAGCGACACGGTGGATGGAAACAGTCAGTGTGCGTGTTTTGATGAATCCTATTTTTTGCAGAACTGTGCACTTTTGTTATAACTTGTAAAAGTGTGCACGTTGTGAATCTTTAAGGGTTTAAAATGGGTTTGAGACATTTTGCACAGTCAGAGAAATGATGCACCTGTTTCTGCTTGATGCAAATGGGTGTGAAGGGTTTTGCAAAGAACTTCCTATTTTATCCAACTGGTCTGTTTCCTGTGTGCAGAGCAGAGCTGGAGTTAAGTTATGTGCCCTTTTCAAAGTGAAGTGTAATGCACTTTGCTTTTGCACTCTGGAGATTTCACTTTTTATTAAGTTGTTTCATTTGTTTTTAGAGACTTTTTATCAAACTGATTTAACAGAGTTGGTGATGCAGCTGAGTGTTGTTTGACACTGAATGATGTTTTTGTTTCTCTCATTTGAGGAATATAAACATAATCTTTCTCCAAAACCTTTTTTTTTTTCATTCAACAAAGGAACAACACTCCTCGGATGTTGAACTCTGTCCAAACACTCGAAGCTCTACAGAAACTTATCCAAAATTAAATATAGTGTAAAAGTCTGGTTTAAAACAGGACACATTTATATGCAAAACTTACTGAGCCTCACTAACAAGCTCCTGCTGCTGGTTGTTATCACCGACACCAGTACACAAGTAATTTAATGTGTCACTGACAAAAAATACCATAAGTGTGATCTTGACCGGACCTGCGCAAAAACTGTCTTTTTTTTTTTTTTTTTTTAACCTGAAATCTGCTATATTTTTATTCAAATCACTCTGAAAACAGTCAGCCTACTCGAGCTCCAGAGAGAAGCCTGACAGATGTAAAACTACATTGAGGTGTTTTTTTCTTAGTACCATAGATATATCTTCTTATGGATCAATAAAAGGTTGTGACAAACAAACACAAACTGGTTGCAGCTTCTCAAGGAGCAGATTTCAGGAGATGTTCATCAGGACACATTGTCATCTGAACTCTGAACAAGTTCCTCTACATCCTGAAGCTAATTGGATTTCTCCACCCCGAAGTTGGGGAGATCGAGTCTCTGGAGGATTCACAAATCCAGATCGGCTGAAATCTAATCAGCTGCTCTCTGGCCTGAAGCTGATCTGTCCGACTGATCTCATTCAAGAAAATCCGGCGAGCTGAGACGGAGCGTAAACACACACATCAGATTAACATGAAGAGAGGAGGAGAGGAGGACTGCTGGGAAATTAAAGACCCAGATGTTTCCTTCTTTCCTTTCCTTTCCTTCGTACAGTCTGACTTCATAGAGCATTAGGAGGAGAGTGTTGAGTCTGAATGTGTTATTCTCTCCACATTCATCTCATCTGTGCTGCTCGTTTAAATAAAATCCTCCTCTTAACAAAGCCAAAGTCGCCGCGCTTGTTAGTGAGGTGGCGCACAGGCAGTTTTGCATGAGCTAACCTTTCCTAATGATCTAATGGGAGCCATTAAGACGAGCGGTGTCCAATTAGAGGCGACCTCCTCTAACGAGGTCAAACAGTGGAGGATCATGGGAGAATGCAGAGCAGCACAGAGGCACAGGGAAGAGGAGGAGGAGGAGACCGTCACTCATGATGAAGATCTTCACTGAGAAGAGCCGACAGTTATCGTTTCTCACACAGACCTGAGGAATCAACCGACAGCAGCCAATCACAGCACACCGACCTGAACATGTGCACTTTATTATAAACAATAACACTCACTAGAGCACCCAATGTAGATTAATCCACCGCTGAAAATAGTCCCCAACAAAAGCTTAAGAGTCAAGTCTTAAGTCAGAACTTATGGGCTCAGAGATCATCTATAAGATGAAGACACATCACTCTGTACCACTTCTCTACAATCACGACTGGACTCGACTTTTTGTGGTTCAAAAACAGGATGGAGTGGCGACTCCTGTCTGAGTCCTGTCCTGGTTTTGATCATATTCAGGATTTGATTTATAACCTGGTTCTTCATATTCTGGTTTACACGATTCTAACAGTATCCTGTTTTCTGAAGGTCTACGTGCTACCTGTGTCTCATGACTCATGACTTCTGTTCCAGCAGCAGGAACCTGGATCCGTTCTTTACTTTTTTTCCATCAGAGTACGTCTGCTAGTAAACCCAGGTTTCTTATTAAAAAAAACGTGATCACGAGCAGGATACTGATGGACATTTAAAGAGCAGAGCTAATTAATAATGTAGTTCTGGATCTGGACCTACAAGTCAGATACAGCGGCTCATTACATTTTTACTTTCAAGTTGTAAACGCCAACTAGGCGGCTGCTGCTGCTGCTGCTGCTGCTGCTGCTGCTGCTGCTGCCAACACAAAGTCAGATACATTCATTCTCTCACTGCTCTGATGTTCGACTTCTCTAAACCCTGAACTAAAATGGATCCACAGGTGTCGACGGTTCAGAGGTAACATCTGCACCAGGTGAAGGACTCACAGCTGGATGCATATGTACAGCTTCCAGTCGGGATCAGAGAGTCACTGATATCTCTGTTACCACCACAACCATACTACACACACACACACACACACACACACACACACATGCATACGCACATACACACACACACACGCACACACGCACAGTCTTTCATGTGTTTGTCCTAAAGTACTCTCACATGTTTTCTAAGGTTAATCCTCTCTCTTTCTCTCTCTCTCCCTCTCACCGTTACCATGTCAGTGTCTCTCTCTCTTTTTCTTCTTTCGTGAATTTACTTTTATTACGCAGCTTCACCTCTTCACCTGCCTGTCTCTTCTCTTTCTCTCCTGTTTAACATCCATCTCCTTCACTCACTCGCTCGCTCTCTTTCTCTCTCACTCTCTCTCTCTAATCTCTGAACATCCAAACAGTCTAAAAGCTTTACTGGCAGGAGTTTGTGCCACAAGAGCTTTCACAAGAACATGGTAAGTGACCAATAATAATTAGGAAACACTCAGATATCAGAATTTGGTAAACAGTTTGTTCTGTGTGTCCGAACATAACCCAGTCAGACACTGTGTTTGAGGTGATCTGGTTTGCTCGAGACACAAACATGTTACATCTACAACTCATGTTACGTTGGTAAGAAATTACAGGCCCAAACGAGCGCTAGCGGACCCTCGACGAGCACCAGACCGGCACCCAGTGCAAATCTTCTTTGTCTGTATTTTTTGAATTTTGAATTTTGCAGTCTGATCATGTTTCATGTGCAATTTTCTATTTATTTTGTTGAGTAAAAAGGACTGAAAAGGATTTTGAAAGTTTGTACCTCAGACTTTTTAAATGTTCTGCTGTTTGGCAAGTGTTTGTCTTCGTCGAGATGGAACAGTTTAAAACCACAGTTGACTGTCTGGTTTCTTCAACTTTCACTCAGGAGCAAAAATCAGCCTTTAAACCTGAAAGAAATAACGATGTGGCATTTATCGTGATAAAAATCGATATCGACTGATATGGAAATCTCTATCGTGATAACAGTTTTGGCCATATCGCCCAGCCGTACTGTGAAGTCAACAAGAACTAATAAAGTCTGAGTGTGGATGTTCAGTTTTGACTTCACTTTGGGAACTCAGCCTCCCTGAGCTTTCAGCCACATCATCATCAGTCTTCATCATCGTTAACGGTGTCACTTGAGAGTTCAAAGACGGTTGTTACTGTAACTTACTTATTATTAATTATGTTGCATATGAACAGGATTGTGTTTGAGTGAATTCAACACATGATTTGACATTAAAATGTTGCAGCAGGTAAATGTTGTTTTCAGACGTCTCGCATAATGAATTCGTTTTCATATATTTCACAGGTAAAATATAAAACACTGCAAGTGAAAATATTAAAGTATATTAATTAAAGTATAAATAAAGACTTCCATCAGAGACAGAGGTTTTCAGCCCTAATTTCCACTGTCGCAGCACTGATTCATCATACGCTGTTTCATTCACTCATTCTTTCAAATCCATTTGACATTACCATTTTTACCACTGTCGTTAAGCTACCGCCAATGAAACTCAAAACCTGCGCAGATGTTTCACATTAAAAGCCTTCCAGTGGTTCAAAAGGCATCATGCCGAGGCTTTTAAAGTGACAGTAACTGGGATTATTTCAAAAATATAATAAAAAAACTGCAAAGAAGTGATTGAAGTGAGTTAGTTTATGTTTGAAGTTTTTCAGTCGGATTTCCAGTCACGACGTGCACACAGACCACCACACACCTGGATCCTGATGATCATGCAGACAAAGGTAACCAGGTATAACCAGGTTTCTAAATAAGATCAAAAGCAGGATGCTGATGCTCAGTTTTATCTTCCATATATTTAACCGCTTCAGCAACAGCATCCGGCGGATCAATGAAACAGCAGATGTTATCAAGAGAAGATCAATATCATCTTCATCCAACATCGGACACAAATGAGACACTGCGGTCAGAGTCGACGCTCTATTCTCCAATCAATAAATAATCAATCAAACCACATCATATCAGTCACATCACAGAGGGAACGATATTTAAACTAAGCTCGTTATCGGTCTGACCCCCCGCTGTCTGTGTGACCACCTCCCACTTCCTGTCCCCGTGGCAACTTAAAGGCCATTTAACGAGCTCCATCCTGGTTAGGTCGTGAATCATTGAGTCCTCTTCCTCCTCCTCTTCCTCCTCCATCTGTTTGATTTCTCTCCCTGGTTCCTTAATGAAAGACGCCGTCTCTCTCTTCCTCTGAAGCTGCTGATGATCGTTTTCATTTTCATCCTTATCTTCTTCTTCAGGTCGATTCCACTTTTCCAGCGTTAATGAAAAGTCGACCGCAGCCTCTTTACTATTCCACTGAACCTCACACACACCCTCTACCTCCCGTCTTCTTCTCCTTTTTTTTTTTACCCATTATGTCCGACCTGATTTCTATTTTAAATATTTTCTTTTAATTCTAATCTTCATTTCCACTGCTCATCCTTTCCTTTTAATTATTTAAGCTGTTTCTGCAGTGGAAGCTTTGGTCCGTTCCCACCTGACTTTACACACCTGTGTTTAATAGTCAGAGGCAGAAACTGAAGGAGCCACTAGGACCATTAAATGTATAAACACATATTTTTGAATTGATTTATTTCCGTGAAAATATAGGACAGTGAAAGTATGTCCTTTTAAATCAAACCACAATCCACCTTATCTCCTTCTATTTTGTTAATTTCTCCTCCGTCTTTCTCTCATCCTCCTGTCTCCTCATCCATCCTCTCCTCATCTTTCCTTTTCTGATTCCTAGTTCTTCTTAATTTTCTAATCAACTCATCGATTCACAGCTTTCTGCCCATTTGCTTTGGTTTCTTTCCTCCTGATGAAAGAGCAGACTCTTATTTTCTCTTTAATTAATTAAATCTTCTCTCTTTTTTTTCCATTACTTTAAACTCTGATGTATCTTCATCTCGTCTCCTCCATCACTATCTGTCTTATTAAGCCGGCTCGCTGATGAACACCGTCTGTCCTCTCTTCACCTGGGTGTCTAAGTTGATTTTAATTTATTTTCTCTTTCTTTTCTGTTTGTTGATTTGTTTCTATCCATCTCTTCTACATTTAAAGGTCACACATAGTATAAAGGTAGATGTGTTGTTTGATTATAACGCAGATCTAGGTTTTATATTAATACTGTGACAATCCCAAAGCGCTCAGTCCACAGAAAAATGCACATAGCCTGTATTCAGAAACTGAGCCTCAAAATGAGCTGTTAGGACTTCTGTAACTTTGTGATGTCACAAAGCAGTCACCACCCTCAGCCACACCCTAAGCCCTGCCCACTTGGACCCACCATCCAACCTTGTAGGATTTGGTTTCTCTAAGTGTTTACCTGAAGCCGATATAATAATATTATCAACTATCGGCCCCAGTCTGTAGTCTATATAAAAGTCATTTTAAGGGGATGGGGTTGAGACCAGAGCTCTGCTTCTGATCCAGGATCAAGAGCAGGAAGAGGTCCAGGAGGCATCTGATGCCTGAACGATCTCAACTGTCTTTTTACAATGTGAAGAAACAGTGATTCTCCTCTGAGCTTCAGTCAAACATCTGAGCTCCTCCCACTGTTTCTGTGATTCAGTTAAAGCTCATCACCATCAGTCCGGGTCAGGAGGTTGACCTCACCATAGACACCATCTCATGCTGTCAGCACATCACTTCATCATCATCACCACTAGTGTAATGATTGGAAAAAGTGTGTGAACGTCAGTGAGAGTTTCAGGGTATTTTTCTCCCTCCTCTGCGTCCACCTGAGATGTTTCATCACTTTGTTTCTATCTTGACATCTTGTTTTCCTCTTTGATTCTCTCCCTCTCTCTCCTCTCTCTCCTCTCTCTCTGTTATATCTGCGTAAAAAACCTTTGACAGCCTTCTCTTCTTCTAAACTCAGCCCGTCAGGCAAAGAAACATCTTTATCAAAGAACGGGAGCGTTACAATCATAGGAGAATCATCGGCTCTGCTCAGGGACAAGAAAGAAAAACATCCTGCAGGTCTGTAAATTACAGACTTCACGTTTAAAATTCAGACAAAGCAATCACTCAGTATTGTTCTGCAGACTCCCGCGTTTACACAACGCTGAGGACTCTAATGTGGGTTTTTCATCCTGTGTCCGTCTCATCTTCCCTGTGCTCTCAGCTCTTTCGTTTCACAGCGTCATCATCGGTGTCGGCCGCTGTGACCTCGCTCCGCCCAGGATCAATCAATTATTCAAATCTCGCCATTTCACTCACCTGATGGGACTTTAAAATGCAGCGAGAATGAACCTCAGATGGTTTAATGATGCTGCTGAAGGTCGGGAGGGTCAGAGGGAGGAGTCCTGCCGCATGTTGGATCAGAACAAAGGAACCTTTCAGATGCGATACGTCACGTCAGGGTCTGCTCATCATCCTGCTCATGATCCCTTAGTGCGGGTCATAAATACAGACAACTGTATCACAACAAGAGCTTCTCCTGAGAGAGACCTTCACGTTTCTGCTGTGCAAACCTGGACGAACGCGCGGATGCTTCACGCTGGCGGGCACGTAGGTGTTAGTCTCCTCCTGAATCTTAAACCTGGTTCTAACGCTGACGTTTCCTCAGTCTGATGCTCAGTAAGATTTTACACAGTTCAGGTTCGAGCTGAGTTTAAGTGAAACCAATCACATCAGTTATGTGATGAGGCAAATAGACTTTAAACTAATGTGACAAATACAAACCTCCTGACTTCACTGGCTCAGTGCAGCTTCACAAACATGACTCACTGCTTCTTCTTGTTATGTGAACATAAAGTGAAAATCTTCAGGTCTTCGACTGTTTGAAGACATCACCTCATCAGGCCGGGAGCACACTGGCTGCTTAGCAGCTGCGTGGCGGCTGCATAACGTCTCGGTTTTCATTTCAGCGGCCATAAATGTAAAAAGGGGTTAGAGCGGACACGGCCTGCGTGACACACGTGTCGCGTGATCTAGAGATTCGACGTTTCTCCTATATTTCACGGGTGATGCTCCAGCAAAAACAGACCTGTTGATGTCATATTGACTGCGGTTAGGATTACACCTTCAAGTTATGGCGCACCCCCCCACCCACACGCTTGTGTCCGCTGGAAACATTCCCGTTGTGTTGTAGGACTGAATTGGCGGCGCTTTTTTTGTCTTCGCATGTGTTTTCTTAAGCTGCAGCGCGTTGAGCTTCAGGGACACTGTAATTTCAGCTGCATGTGGAGACAGTGGCACTTTAGTGACATTTTCTGTCAAAAATAAATCTGAAATTAATTCATAATGGAAAGAAATCCAACATTCAAGTAGCCTGCAAACTCTATGTAGAGAGATGGAGATGGCAGCAGCAGCAGCGACGCAGCAGAACATGCACACACAACGCAGGGAGTGTGTTCCCGGCGTCAGGGTTGATGGTTAACTGGACAAGTGACACTGATGGCAGAGTCTGAACTTTTGTCATCTTTAAACAACTTTTTAAATATTTAACATATGTTTATACAACACAAATCATATTTGGGGGGGCTTGGAGAAAATGAGTAGCTCGCGTTACTATTCCTATACTTCCGGCTCTAACGGGACTGATTAGCTACTCACAACTACTCATTACCCAACATGACAAACTGTATGGCGATTTCACGCCGCTTAAATACAAATTACATCAAGACAGTAAGACTACGTTTATACTACTACGTTTTCAGTATAAAACGCAGTTTTCAAAGGAAAACACCTGAAAACGCATTCGTGATCAATCATGTTCACTGACATGCGCGAGCCGGTGTAAACAGGAAGCAGATTGTTTTCTCTGCAGCCGATTAGTTACAAAAAATACTACGAACAAGGATCAGAAAGGACAGCTGCGGTGTTAAAATGCAGAATGTAAGCTTCTAGCAAAGACAACAAGCCCAGAAATGATTGCATTACATTATGCGTGTTGTATTCCCCACTTATAGTCGGGGCAGATAAGACGCAAATCAAGGAGCGACCGTGGGTGTCTACATCATTGTTTCTAAAGTACTCCGTTTTCACCCGTCCAGACTACAAAACAACCTTGGCGTTTTCCAACTAAAACGGGGCCAGCAGGGTTCCTGAAAGTCTCAGTTTCCGGTGCAGCAGGAGGAAATGTAGCAGAAGAGATGCGTTTTAAAATGAAGACGTAGTAGTGTGGACGAAGCCTAAACCTCCACTTCTGTTTGTCTCATGATCTGCGACGCACATGTTAGATGTTGTCATTGCTGGTGTGTAACCATGTGATCATACACCTACTAAATCTGCCTGGGAAGTTGAGTCGATGCCAAGGAGAAAATCACCTGATTTAAGTTTATATATTCAAGTTTATATTTATTTAAATGAATGAATCTGAAACATGATGCACATTTCAAAACGGAAAAGGTAACAAGCCGCAAGTGATGGACGTGTGTTTTTCTCAGCTTAACCTAAATGTAAAGAAACACACCTGACTTCTTCCTCTATGAAATGTCAAACACAGGTAACTTCAAAAATGAAAACCCTGCACATCCTGACATGACTGTGTAGCTGCCATGATGTTCCCAACTTATACCAGTGGTGACTGAACTGACCCTGTTAGACCAGGATACACCTGAACTCCTCAACACCAGTTTCACAGCAGAGTCTGAACCAGCCACAGAATCAAAGCAGCAGAATCTTGTTTGTTTTTTTCTTTCTTTTTAAAACAGACTCATCAGAGGTCAGAGGTCACACTCACAGAAAAGTGGTGCCAACAAAAACAACATGAACTTAATTGGCGCTTTCCCTGGGGCCCAGAGGTCAAAGGTCAAAGCTGACTCAAAAACACACTCACAGTTTCAGTTTGTTGACATCGACATTCAGAGCAGCCCAAACTAGGCCAGCTCCCCCTCGCCGTGGCGTGGGGTCGAGGGTTCAAGGTTGAGGAGGTCAACTGATTCCCGTGGGGGGGTGTTATTGTTTCTTTTTTCGTAACTATATTTTATTTATTCCTGGGATATCGGAGTGTTGCTACAGTTTAAGCACCTGTTCTTTACATTTGAGCTTTTTTAAGAAAGAAACTTACCAGCTTTACCAGCTAAATACCAGGTAACAGTTTGGGAAGGTTTCCAGGAAATAGGCTGAAAAATACATAAGCTCTAAAGTAAGGCATTATCAAATTTTAAAGTCAGTTATCCAGCAATCTTCAATTATTTTCATGTTTCATGTTTCTATAGACACTCTTTATAACACAGGACATACAAATCTGGGAAGAGGTCAAAGGTCACCGAGCAGGAGTCAGACGAGCAGAGAAAGACTGACACCAGAGGCGTCTCTGAACAGAGACCCCTAAGATACAACAGCCTTCTGATCGGGTTCCTGGAGTTCAGGGATGTAGATCTACAGGACTGAGCTCAGATGTGGATTCTGTGTTTGTTATGAAAATTAAGATCACAGTTTCCTCTTCCTCATGTCCCTGCTCTCGTCCGTCCAGACTGTGTTTTATTTCACCGGCGTGTCTCTGTCACCAACACTCGCCGTGGTAAATAATAACAGTGACTAACTGCGAACAGCTCGGCCTGTGGTGGGCTTTAAATCTCCGTTAAACCCTCCGATTTGATCTGTTTCCAGCCGAGCGTCTCCTCCATCTGTCGCCCATTCATCCGGCGGCGCCAAGCGCCGGTCAGCTGAAAGACTCTGATCAGCCGCTGAGGGAGGTCAGGACAGCAGGACACAGAGATGTCTGTCAAAATCTATTTTCAAGAGTTCTTTCTAGTGGGGGGGGGGCTGCTCACAGGAAGTCTTCATACACAGGACCACACACTGCATTAATTTCATTATATACATGGTGTAAAATTAATTAGCCTAGTATTTGTACTTTTCACCTATTTACCTTGAAAATGGGTGAAATTCCAACTCAGTGTCTTCTTATTAGCTTTTAACCACACAGATGGTCTTCAGCGGGTGGACTCAGTTACGACTGAGATTAATTTGTTGACATTGGAGTTCAGTAGCTATCATGATTGTGAAATCATCATCATCTTGATTTGACCCTGGACAAGGTCTCACCTCACCGCTGTGATGTGTACCGGAGTACACTCTGAACTCACAGCTGGGCACGTTTTCTCCTCGTCTGCTGTGAAGACTACAACACCACAGAAGAAGAGTGGCTGTATTCCATCAAGAGAAGAAGTGGTACTCTGCCTCTAGAGGATGTTAAAGGGTTGACAGTTGGATTTTTGGAGAAGCAACGGAAAAAGAGGATCAGAGATGACAGGATTACACTGGATTCATACAGATCAGATTATCCTCCAAGAGAGCACTCTGTGAGTCTGTGTGTGTGTGTGTGTGTGTGTGTGTGTGTGTGTGTGTGTGTGTGGGGATTGGGGTTTTATAAAAGGTCAGAATTGGCAGAATGTAGACAGTCTTTTTCTGTACACACAAACATTGTGTGTTTTTCTGGGAATGACTTTAAATCTGTTTCTGCTTTAACCTTGTCATATTTTAATTCGATCCTCTGTGCGTGAGTGTGTGTGTGTGTATGTCTGTGGGATTATGTGGGTGAATGCACATTGTGTGTGTATGGAGGCTAAAACGATGTGATATCAAACTAAGTTTTTATTTGCAAGGCTTACTATTAAATTATTACTATTAACTATTAAAAACTCCTCACAAATATATAGTTTTTATTTGAATAAAGTCTCAGTAATTTACTGTAGTTTTAATCAAACAGAAGGAAATATATCAACATTTGTTGGGGACTATTTTCAGCAGCGGATTTGTTGACAAGGATCATAGGTTTATGGCTTATCGTTTTTTCTTTTCTGGTTTTTATCCTATGACCAGGATTATCTGTAGTGTTCTTGATATTGTAAACAACCATATAACTGTCAATTGTTCGGGCGGGGCTTTGACTTGATTTCTACTCGCATATTATGAATTATGAACCATACAAATATTATGAATTTACAAATGTTGCTTAAAGGGTCTGAAGAGTCGGTTTGTTTTCAACATGTTCTGCCAACGGCCCCGATGATGTGATAGAAACTGTTTGTGCCAATTAATTTTGAATGAGCAATAACCAATGAGGTTATTCCAGCACTCGGCCAACCGGCCAATGATGTAACTTCATCACTCAGTCAGTCAGTCAGTCTCACTGTTGCAGTCGAGCTCAAAACAACAAATTAAACCACATGAACTAAAGGTTTTAAGGTCAAAACACAAACTGCAGGAAACAAGAAAAAATATACAGTAGAAACTAATTAGACAGTGAGTGTCTTTCATACATACACACACACACACACACACACACACACACACACAGCCTCGTCTCATCCCTCTTCCTCCTCCATGGATGCTGGTTTCCACAGAAACGCTTCTCGCCTCCTGCCCCTAACCAATTACACCTCTCCAGGAAGTTGAAAGGCGACCAATCGAGGCTCAGCTTGAGGACTTATTTTTAACCTTCACCTGAGTGACACGGTTGGAGAGATGGGCAGAAAGGTGGAGAGATCATGTTCTCTATAATTTGTCCTGTAGAAATAGTTCAGGTGCTTGTTGTTTCACACCTCCATCTTCAATCTCTGTCCTCCTCCTCCTCCTCCTCCTCCTCCTCCCTGCTGTACTAGTGGAGCAGTGACATCAGACGCTCCACACTGACAGAAGGAGTAATCAGGGTACAAGGTGGAGGATTAATGTGCAACAAGACGTCGCTGATGTGTGAGAGTTTATAAAGAAAACAACAGGCACAACAAACACTGTTGGCTGCACTGCCTACTGCTACACAGCTCACACAGAGCGACATCCTTCATTCAACACGGCAAATTTTGACGAAGGAACTTGCCAACTTTAATATTTTCTTGCTTGATTTGTAGATTTGTTTAAAAACACTTAAATAACTTTTTTTCATAAAACCCCTGTGACTGTTTTCATCAGATTTTAAATTCTTTTCCTTGTGGAGAGTCACAAATAATACGAAGTAAAAGTTGCAGAATGTTGCAAATTCAGTCGACCTATCAGCAGCCAGACAGACGAGCGAATGAGCTGTAAACGTGCCTGAACGACCAATCACGATCACTGATCAGTGAATGTTTGCCTGGGTAACTTCTACTTAGTTTTTCTCTAAACACGACTTTACATTAACTGCATTTAAGTTCCAGTTCATGCATTTCACTAACACTCAGGTTGTGAGTGTGCAGCCGCCTGCAGAAGAATAGAAGCAGGGAAGACACGTCTAGATATTTGACTTGATGAAGGACTGTTGGAGGCATAAAATAAGAGCCTGGGGTTTGAAGGTAAAAGGAGCGGTTTTCCAAACTGCAGTGAAACATTAGATGACAGCAGCGAGCAGATCAGCTCAGGTATTCCCTCTCACATCACTGCCCAAGAGAGGCTTCACACCACCCGGCTAAACTGAGCCTGGTTGTATCTTATCATCTTAAATAACGGGCTGACAGCAGGTCCCGGTGATTTTCACAGTGCTGAAGTGGCCAATTTTCTCCTGTTGGCCGTCCTGCAGCTCCCAGACAGGCCGTCTGAATCTGAAACACACCAGAGCAAAGCTGCAGAAAAGCTAAAAAAGCTGCTCTGTCGGATGTTTCACAGCCTGGAGATTCATCTCTCTGCTGCTCCTGTCGACAGGAGAAACCTCACCTGAGAGTTTATAACCGCTGAAGAGGTGGCTGCTGGTCTCAAATTTCAGCACCGGCAGGAAAAAAATGTTTCAAATGGTTTAAAAATGGATTGAAATTTGATCTGAGGACATATAACCCCCAAACTATCAGCTCCTGAAACACTCACCTGACTGTGCTTCAGCACAGAGAGGAAGATGGAAACATGTTTGAATCAATAAATGTTTCTTTGATAAAGTGGACTATCTCACAGTCCTTCCTCCAAACTCTGTGTGAAGCTCCTCGATCTGCACTGACAGGAGGACGTCTGAGACAAAACATCTGGATCTGTCTGTCTCTGTCCTAAATGAAGTGTGTTTGTGTGTTGGATAAGGAGATCAGCTGATTCCCTCTCTCTCACTTTGTGTCTTATCTCTGTCTCTCTGGTTTCTCTTCTGTTTGGATTCTTTATCTGAAAAACAGACTGAACCCTGCACAGACACACACACACACACACACACACACACACACACACACACATATATCAAGCAAAATCAAACTGATTCCATCTTAAACTTGAGAAAAACAAACCAAGCACCACTTTAACCCTGGATAAGTCCATGATAACATGGACTAAACAGGCTAAACTAAGCCTAAACCCTACTACAGCTGGAATAAACTCCCGGATCAATCTCGGCAAACAAGAACTAAACACATGTTAAACTTAGGCTAGAGCCTGGATAAACTTGAGCTAAACCCAGGCAAATAAAAACTTAAACCAGGCTGTATTTATTCAAACCAGATCAAAAACAAACTAAACCCAACCTAAATGTGTGATAAACTCTAACTAAAGCTAAACCCAACCTAAGCTCAGGACAAACCAGGTACAAAGCTACAGAAAAACAAACTCAGGACAAAACCCAGGCTAAAGATGAGAAATTTAACACAATCCGACCTCATGTAAACTTGAGAAAACCTCAGAATAAAGCTAGTTTAAGACGAGACCACATGGCGGCTAAAGCCAGACCGAGTACCAGCTAAACCTGAGCTAGTTTGTGATACAGTCTACGGAGGCTGAGAAGGGCCAAAAGATCATAATTTGTCTTGTGCACCAAAACAATGTAACATATCAAGACCACAGAGGCTCAGTGGAGTCCATATGATGATATATAATAGTTACAAACATCAGTTACAAAACAAAGAGATTTTAACTTCAGAGTAAACCTGAAGCAGCTGTTTGGTTCCTTCCTTTGTTTTGAATTCAGTTCAGATGAAGTTCTATACAACAGTATTTGTTATGAAAATAAAATCACTGCTGATTTTACTGTTTTCATCGGTTTTGTTTTTAATAATTAAAAAGATAAAAATCACAGCAGCAGGTGAAAAACAAAATAACAAGACATCAGCAGAAACTGTGACTGAGCAACAAGAATGAAAAAGTAAACAAGCTCCAGAGTGTGTAATGTGTCTGATGATCCCTATACCACACACACACACACACACACACACACACACACACACAATCCTGTTTTACCTGACTCTACAAGGTTGTTGACATTTTTTTTTTTTTTATTTATTTCTTTATTTTTGTAGCAGTGTGTTTGAGACGCAGCAGAACACACACACACACACACAAACACAGCATGACATTTCCTGCTGGGCGACATCTCTCAGACTAACAAGCTGATCCTCCAGCTCTGAGCAGCAGCGCTAACAAAGACAGATCAGCTGATGACAACACACTGAATGTGTGTGTGTGTGTGTGTGTGTGTGCTGACCACAACGTGACTCGCTCAGGTGTTTGGAGAAAATGACTTCTCGTTGTTTGTTCAGACGCCACTCTGAACGTGGCGCAGATGTTTTCGCCTCGCAGCCTTTTCATTAAAAGAGAAAGCGGAGACGGCGCAGAGCTGCAGTCGGCGATTACTGTTTTCATTTGTCTCCTTTTTTTACACCAATTTACGTGATTCACGAGAGGCCGACGCTCTTCAAACAATCGTTCACAACAAAGCCGAAATATTCTTCATCCCATCTACTCATCTAATACAATTTCACGTCATCACACTGTTTTTAAAATTTCCACGACTGCCGCATTAAAGCCTCGACATGAGATGGATGGGAGAGAAGAGAAAACTGTGTTTAGAGTTGACTGTCAGGACGAACTGTAATCTGAGCCGCATTAATTGAGACTGTGAATGTGTGTTCAAACCTTCAGAAGTCTGATGCAGACTTCTATCATGTCACACACTTTTACATTACAGTGAAAAACAGAGCTGAGATCAGTTTACATCGTCATGAACAGTCTGTACCTGCTTTTATAGCTGCAAGGACTCTGCTGCACACACACATGCACACTCACGCACACACACGCACGCACAGACACACACACACACACACGCACCCTCCCAGTCAAATTGACTAAGAGTCCAGAGCAGCCGAGCGTAGAGCCGAGAACACATCAGATCTGAGCTCCATTAATTTGTCTTTCCAATACCATCAGACACACCGCGGCTCTTAAATACTCAATACACAAGCAATAGTCTGTCTGTGTGTGTGTGTGTGTGTGTGTGCGCATCCTGTCCACACGCGCACACACACACACACACACACACACAAAAACACACAGATAAAGATTCACATGTACACACACACACTCTCACAGAGCCACAAACATAATACAGGCCACACATGGGCAGGCAGGTAGGCACGACGCAGGAATAATCAACTGCCTGCCAAATATACACACACAGACACACACACACACACACACACACACACACACACACAGTGTATTATCTGGCTGTGTGTTGACGTGTGTCTCCTGCAGGCTGCAGAGCTGCTGCAGCTCTAAATGCAGAAACAGGAGAGACAAGTCAAACAGCAGCTCACAGTGGAACTGATCGAGGTTCCTGAACAATTCCCACAGTAACTGAACAGTCTGGAGTCAGAGCAGTCATTTCCTGTTGGCTGAACACGCATGACATCATACCATAGAAATTGTTTTAATATTAACTAATACTTAGAGGCCACTACAGAGAAGTTACTACGGTTGGGATATGAGGTTTGATATGATTAAAATCTTACATTACAGTATACATGATTTTAGATCATGATGTTGATAGATCTTGTGATATACTGTACAGTACATTTTTCATGTATAAGGCTTTGGGTTGAGGTTTACTGATGTTTATCTTCAGTTTAGGAGTTGGCAAAATGGACAAATCATCAATCGGACGTATGCAATTATATAATGTGATATTAAAATATGATTGTAAATGAAATAAATATAAATTTCACTAGACAACAATGTCTAAAAGTAAAGTAAATACCTGAGAAATCAAAGTGCTTCGTCATATTGACACAACAATGTAATTTAAACCTAACCCAGATAGCAAAATGAAACTTCTGGGCCAACATATGCCTTGGCCCAAGTCTGGCACATATACTTCCACATCTGGGCCGAATCCGGCTTTTATCCTCCGGTATTGACTGACAGTTGGAAGATTTTCTATGTATGCGCCAGAATTGGCCCAGATGTGGAAGTAGCAGCTGACTATCATAGCGTATACGGGCCAGATTCGGACCGTGGAACCAGGCGTATACAGGCCCAGAAGAAAACAAGTGTGGGCCGAATGAGACTAGCTGCTACATAGCGATCCTGCCTGACAACACTGAAGTACAACAAGGGACATTAGAGACAGATCTGGATATAGCTCACATCTCTGTTGACTGTTGACACAGCGTTTATGATCATGTTGCTCAGCTCTGACAGCAGCAGCAGCAGCTATTAACATGTACGGAGAAGGAAGTTTAAACAGACCAGAGTGTTGTGTGACAGTATGTGTCAAACTGGGACTCCGGGTGGCAGAAAGAACATCACACTGAAGTCATCACATGTCCCCTTTTGGTTTTGGTAACCAAGACCTGACCCAGGACCAAAATATTCTCTCCTACAAGAGTCAAACTCATGATGGACGGTTTAAAAACGCAGGATTAAAAATCAAAGCAGCAGAATCAGAGATTTAGTCTCTTTTATTCCACACACTCTCAATGTGGTGCCTACATTACCCACAGTGCACCTGGATCTCTGAGAGCTGGGTGAGAGTTTCGTCTGTGTTATGCTAGTAGGTGCTAATGTGTCCTGTAGCCTACAGCAGAGATGAAGTAGAGGGGGCCGCGATGGTCTTGTGAGCTCACATTTTTCTAACCCACGTTGACTCTGGTGACATCACCTGAGGACATTTATCACTCAGCTCCCTCTGGACACTCTGAAGGCCTCGTACTTATTTTCACATATGCAGTCGTGCTCCTGGAGTCACCTGGAAACACAGTGAGGTGGAAAATCGGAGCTGTCCTTTGAATGCCACGGCTCTTGGGTCCGTGTTTAAAAATGGACACGCACCCTCCTCTTTGATTTCATCGTGGGAGTCCTGATACCGAGGTCTTGTGCGGGAAAACTCAAGGTCGTGGGTGCCTGATAACTACTGAAAACCAGATGGGCTCCAAAGTCTGGCTCTGCTGAGATGTCTACTGCAAGTTTTCTTTAGTGTAAATTTTTACTATCTTGTTCAAACCCACTATAACTCAACAAAAACCAACAACAAGCAGCACCAGGTCAGCTCTCTACCTCTGAGTCCTGACCTGCCTGCTTCTATCTGATCCCTCATATCAGCACTCTGCAGTCTGTCTGCCTTCACCTCCATCACCTCATCTCTCCATCAACACTCCATCTCTCCTCTGCAGCCCCTGTGTCAGCCTCCTCTGCTCTGTGGCGACACGTTCTGCTTCACTGCCGTCCCCTGAACCGTCCTATCACCCTGCTGAGCATGCTGGGACACTGTGGCTGCCGTGGCAACCGAAAGAAAGAAAGAAAGAAGGAAAGAGTCAGGGATGAAGGAACTGAAGAAAAAAGAAGGAAAAAGCTGACAATGAAGGTCCAATCAATGGAAAGATAAAGGGATGAACTTAAAGAGAAGGAAGAAGGGAGGAAAGAGGGAAGGAAGGATAAAGGATGAAGGGATGAGACAGAGATGAGACGGCGACTCTCAGTCTAAACCTGCAGGAAATCAGATTTACAAAGATCCGATGACACAGCAGGACACACACATACACACACACACACACACAGGGGCTCTCTCCCGTTGGTTAATCCGCTCTGAGTCTCCCTTCTTTGGGATTAGGGCGTCGCTGGGAGCCCCGAGGAGATCAGGAGGAACATTCAGCACACACCTACATACATGTCTCAAAGTGAGACGCAGGTCTCAGATCAGCCTTAATTGATTGGTATCAACTTTAGAAAGCCTGACACAGGAAAATGAACAAATAAACTAGAAGCCAGGAAGCGTTTCACCTAATGATGTCAAAGTGGGTTTAAACAGGAGGGTTGGAGGAGCATGTTGCTCGCCATATTGTTTATACAATGTAATATCAATCAATGTAAAAACTCCTTCATGTAAAAGAGAATTTCAACATGTCATATAGTTTCAGTTTTCTGTTTTCAGAGTGGGGCTGCATGGCCTGGTTCAGCAGCCGGTACTGTGAAACCTAAAACTAAACTATATAATCAGCTCAGAATCAGTTTGAGGATTACTGGTGGACCTCAGGAACAATCTTTTCAAGCAGCTCACAACGAGAACAAGCTCCAACCTGCTAACGGTGTCTCCTGCCTGTTTAAATGGAGAATACCAACTTCCCTAACAGGATATTTACAGTTTACAGTCTGTCAGTTTAAACCTAACAGGCTGAAGAAGTCCTTTATATATCAGTCTGTACCGAGCAAGATCAGTGTGTTGCTGATTGAGACCTTAATCCAGAGAATATGATGTGTTTTGTATGATGGTTGTGATTGTGTTTCTTATAACTGGGAAAGTGTCATATGTATGCATTTAATTAGTAATATGTATTGTTTGGTATCATACCGTATTGTTTTGTATATCGTTTTGTATGGTAACATGCCGCTTCGTATGGTATCATACCGTATGGTTTTGTAATGTATTATACCATATTGTTTCGTATTGTTTTAATGCTGATTCAGAACCAGCCTGATTACTCATTATACGATAAGTATGATGAGTATAATATTGTAAGGTCCTGACCTGCGTTATGATTTGGCGCTATACAAATAAAGTGATTGAATTGATTTAAAATCTCAAACAGTCAGTCACTACTAACAAACTCTTTCTGACAGAGCTCTACAACACGTTAAACGGCTCCATATTCATCAGATCCGAAAAACTCAACCTCTGCCGACTTCTTCAAGTCAAAGAGGAAACAAAGCTGAAGGACACATCATCAGCTTTGTACGATCAGAGAGAATTTCAAACAAAAAAACCATCACCAGATCAATGTGGACAAAGACTAAAGGTCTCTTTTCATGAAATCCAAACTCTTAAACTTTAAATGTTTCATTTTAACTCCGCAGATCAATATCAGAGTATTTCTCTCTGGATGGGAAATGTCGTCCTTCCACTGGAGAGAGCAGATGAAGACTGAAGCAGCATTTTAAGTTAAGAAAAAAAAAAAAAATCAAGTCCAGTCCAGTCAGGATCAATCACTCATTTTAGATAAATCAAATCTACAGTCAGTAAAATCTCCTGAACAGCAGAGATACCTGAGACTTTAAATCACTGCAGACGAGACAGTTTGTTTGAACAGTTGATCATTTCTTGCTGTTTAACCAGAAAACAAAGAGTTTTTTTGGCTTCCTTGTTCCCAGAAGTGTCTCGAGGCGAGAACGCGGTAAAGCCTCCCACCTGTGTGTGCTGTCTGCTGGCTCGCTGTTTTGGGTTGTGTTCAGACAAGTTAACCTGGGAATTTCTCCATCTCGGCTGCGATACAACTCACCATCTGGCAGATTAGCTGTTAAAACTCAGTGAAGTGAAGTTAAGCGGCGCTGGCAGACTCACCACTGTCAGAGTTTACATTTTGGAGGAGCGAGGAAAAAGACTGAGAAGTTTTTAATTTGCTCCCAAAAGTTGATTTTTCTCAGAAGCTTTGGGTCGATTTAATCAGGTCAAACACTGCAGCTGCATGTACAAACACATTCATATGTTAATAGTCCTACAGTTGTTTTACTAGACATATATTGAATTAAAGAAAAATTCTGACCTCAAACAATCTGCATGATGGAAAAACAAGGTTTTTGGTCCTGAATCAAAATGCCATGAGAAACCAAAAGAGAAACTATTACAGGTGTCTCACTTCTAGCACAAAATAAATATAATCTGCAAAGAATATCAGGAAAAGACATGTAAAGTGTCCAGGTTCAAACTGAGCTAAAGTCGGAGCAAATAAGATTTGTTGAACGTACCTGTTGATGACAGACGGTCGGTCGAGGAGAGGACACACATGGAAAAGACAGAGAAGGAAAGAGACATTAGTTCACACTGCAGAGCAAGCATTTCTTGAACTTCAAACATAAAAATTGCGTTTGTTGAGACAGTAATAGCAGCACAAAAGCTTTATACAAATGAAAATCTGAATCAACATTCACAGAAAAAAAGAAAAAGAAAAGAAAAGGGCATCAAAACACATTAGAAACAGGAAAAGAGGAAAAATTCTCCTCACGTCACAGTTTATTGTTCAGGAGGAGGTCGGATGTGATGTACTCAGATGAACTGTGAATTCACATAAAAGGTTTCCAGCCCCCTGAGATCAGCAACTGAATTTCACTGTATCTGAGCACCAGTTAGCTGTAAATTAAATCCAAGAGGAGTTTTAGTTAGTTTACTTTATTGTAGTAGCTGCTTATCTTCCTGGAGTCCAGCAAGGTCTCATTAGATTAAATAGAGTTATGTGACAAACTATCATTAGTTCAGTTGTTTGCTGAAACAGTTAGTTTAACCAGAAACTGTTTTCTTACCTAATCTGTACGACAATTATAACTTCATTTGAATAATTGTTCTTTGGAAGAAAAGTGAGATTTGGGCCACATGTGTAATCAGGATAAAACCAAAAGTTTATTTTCAGCATCCAAACCTTCTGTCTTATAAGTTGTGAACTACTGCATCAGCTGACGAGGAGTCAAAGTATAATTGACATGAAGACCTAGAAACCATGTTCAATGTTGCACCACTGCAGAATTTAGTGTTTTCTGTGCAACATCTGCTCATTATTCTTGAACCTAAAATACAACCTGAATGAGTTTTTCAGCAATCACTGTCTGAATGAACTTAACCATGAATTCAGAATGTTTTCTCAGCTTGATTCAGATCCACAACAAACCGCCTGAGTTTGATCTAAAGGGGAAGTTTATCATCAGATAGCCATGTTGAGGTTGTTGCAGGTGAATTTAATTTGATATTTCAGTGAAGTTATCAATGCAGCATCATCTGCATAAAGAGAAAGATCACATGAAACAGCAGGTTTTAGATCATTAACATATAATTTAAAGGATAATGGCCCAAGGATGGCTCCCTGAGGGACACTACATGTTGTTGATTTAGGAATAGAAAAGCATCTACATAGTTCATGTTGTATAATAAGGATCATATGCAGAGTAAAAATGAATAAATACTTAATAAATAAAATGGTCACGTAAACAGGGAAAGAACTAAATCATATATAAGATCAACTAAAAAGAACCAGGAAAAGGCGACAGGCTTATCTGTGACACTAGCATTTAGATCAAAGTCCAGCACATTGGTGATGAGAATCTAAGAATAGAAAAGTTGGTGTCTTTCATTAATCCAACTTATTTTCTGGTTTGTAATGATCAGTTCGCTGCTACTGGGGTTAAACTTTTTTCATAATGAGGACAGAGACAATGACTACAGGACAGATCGGACTCTAAATGTCTAAACTCACGGGACAAACTGTCAGGAAACTGTTTAGGCTCTAAACACCTCTAAACACAAACCAGTGCTGCTATTTATATATATATAAAGGTCAGCACAGACCAACTGAGCAGAGTTTAAATCTGAATCCACAGAGGAACCGAGGTACAGCCTCAAACTGTCAGGATCCATTTATATAGAACAAAGAGAGAAAACAGATTAACAGGTGAGACTGACAGCTCCAAATCTGGAACAGTTCTGAGTGTGGAAGGTTTCAGAGAGACAGGACAGACACACAAACACACACACACACACACACACAGGCACATACACACACAAAGGGATTTCAAATGTATGCAGCTGGTGTTTCTGCAGCCTGTCAGAGCTCAATGTCTCTCTGACAGCTACAACACTTAAACACTCAGATACAGCAGCAATGACTGAATCTGTCTGTGTGTGTGTGTGTGTGTGTGTGTGTGTGTGTGTGTGTGTGTGTGTGTGTGTGTGTGCGTGTGTGCGCGTGTTAAATGCAGGGAAAGTGTTTAAAAAGAGGCAAAAACATACATGCAAAGATGAACTACATCTCCCAGAATTCACGGTGTTCCGTGAATTTCTACACAGTTAAATGTGTTTGCATTTCATTTGGTTCAATTTTAAAATGGAGAGCTGACTCCCAGGCATGATGGGAAACCAATGATATGGACAGCCATTACTGCTGCAGCTGTAGTGTGTGTGTGTGTGTGTGTGTGAGAGTGCGCGCGCGTGCGTGTATGTGTGAGATAGAGAGTGTGTGAGAGAGTGTGAGAGTGTGTAAGTGTGTCTGAAATGATGATTTGACTGAGAGGCCATTACGCTAATGATCTGTCTCCTGAAATGAGTCAAAACTAATGATGGATGTGAAGGAACCAGAAGTGGGAGGCAGGGAGGAAGACATGACCTAAAGGAAGGCGAGGGAAGGAAAGAAGGATGGGCCAGAAAAGGAAATGATAAAATGAAAGTAAAGAAGAATAAAGACAAGACTCTTTCAGCCAGGCTCGCGGTGTGGTTACCCCACCACCACTGCAGGTCGTCTGGGCTGCTCACACACTCCAACCTCCATGTCAGTGTGATCAGTTTGTTGGTCCATTGTCTTTTTCATGGACAGTTTGATCTCCTGTTTACAAGGATGCACATTTTCCCAGCAGTGCCGGGAAGTAGAAAAGAGCTGATAATTAATTAATCAGCAACTATTTTGATAATCGGCCAATTATCATTATTTTTCAAGTAAGAGCGAAAAACATCCTGGAGAGGCAAATCAACCACCGGAGGAAGGGTGGAGAAACCGACAGAAACACACTCAGAAAACACACACGGATACAAAATATTTTCCATGACTGAAATTCTGTGTATTCAACAATATACTCCAGTTGACTTTTCGAGTGAAACAATAAGATCCGATACCTGACAGCCAACCGATCAAAGATCTACTCACAGACTGCAAGAGCAGCAGGATCACGACACATAATCATAGTGCCGGGTAATCACATCATCCATCAGCCATATTCTGCTCAAGGCCCCTTAAACTAATATAATATTTCATAACTCAAATTAACATGATCAAGAACTCAAAATTCTGCATCCTAGAGATTTTTCCGAATTAAATTAAAAAACTCTTAATCTGGCTCCAACACAGGACAGATTTTATCTTCTTAAATCAGACGATTTACTTCTTTTCTTTGTCATATACGATGGATAAATATCTTAATATAAATCTTTGGTTTGTTGAGTGACAGCCGAAGATGTCACCCTGGTCTCTGATCAATTCTTAATGACTTTTTTTTTTTGTTTACTATTTTATAGACAAAAAGATGAATGAAAATAATCAGCAGTAGAATAAAGTAGAATAAAATATTTTGTGGTTTACAGCCAATTAGTTCAAGTCACCCAGAATCTGTTGTGAGGAATGAAATGTGTCAGTTCATGCGTAGAGAATAAGACTTTTTAATTTTACACCTTTGGCAAAAAGGTCAGATACTTCTTAAATTGTACCTTTGCTGCTCCGTAAATTTAAAAGCAATCAATATTTTTTTTTGTTTCTTTTGTATTATCTCATTAGTTTTTCAGGAACCTGCTTCCTGTCTCCAGCTTGATTTGTTTGACTGTGAAAACACCAGAGACGATGTTCAACATACAGTAACTCCGGCGCTTTATAAAACCATTCCACACATCAGACTTCATCAACAACACAACGGTGAATTATTGTTTCAGCATGTTGTCGATAAGCTGAACCAAACTAAACAAAGCAGTCGGCACTGTGCTGCGGTCAGTCTGTTGGCTGGCTGGTTCCTGTCCGATTCTTTTATTTTGGAGGAACACTCTTCATCTGTAGTGTCTCGGTGTCAGGGCGGGCCGAATGGTGGCATCGCTCCGCTGCCGGTGAACAGGAGCTGGCGGTCACACTCACTCAGCTTTTACAGCCATTTCCCCATTTTCTGCTCCATCACTGCCAACGATAAAACCTGAGCGGCAGAGCGAGCTCCGACTCTGCTGCTCGCTCTCTCCCTCTCTCTCTCTCTCCCTCTCTCTCTGCTGCTCTCACTTCCTCTGAACAGATGCTCGTCTTATTTCCCTGCTAACAGTAAAATCCACTTTGCATTCCTGATTCAAACTGTAGTTAAACAGCAGGAGAAGCTCAAGACTCTTAATAATGAATATCAGCTGTGAACACAGGTTTTACAGCAGCAGCAGATATTACCGTGGTGTTTTCAAAAATATATATATTTTTTTTAAAAAATCAAATAAAACTTGACCCACAGGAGCTGATGTTTTTTTACCCATAGTCTTCTCTCAACATGAATCTGCTCTATTCCGGTTCTGACTCATCATAGTCCTGGAGAACCCACATTCAACACAACAGCCCCACTGAGGCTCCAGAGACCTGCATACCTACAGTATTACATCTGGTGGACATTTATAATTAACAAAACCAAAACAGCATATACATCTGGTGTGTTATCAGCTGCTGCACACTACCTGCTTTTCTAATCTGCTTTTGCATGTGTGCACACCCACAATCACTGTATTTAAAATGAGTCCATCCAAACAACAGGAAACATTTCCACAGCTGAACATGTAACATCAGGACCCACTCAGCATCTTCAGCGCAGTTCAGATAAGAGAGCTGTGCTGCTGGGAGAGCAGAGGCAAACCAGGTAGATGCTCAGGGGGCCTCCATGGGAAAAAAAAAAAGTGGCCCCTCTTATTGGCAACATTTTGCAAAGACAACTACAAGAAATCTAACTCGAGATCTCTGACCAACACTGTGAACCACCAACCCACTCCTGTAGTCCTGTAAAGATGCAGACCACTCGTCCTGTTCCAGAGAATACTAATGAACTGAATGAACAGACCAGGAAAGGAAAGCCACTGACTGATAAGTGTGCAGATGATTTACATCCATGATTTACATGTTTGTCTATGATTTAGAGGGGGAGGAGCCAGATTAAAGACTTTTGTTAACTGAGATAGAAACATCATAAAGGATTAAAGTCTTGTCTACATGTTAGTATTTGGACTAATATCTGATGCATTCAGGGCAACAAGGAGAGTCTCTTTTATATGTTGCTTTTCTGATTTGGAGCTGCTGTAGACAAACATGTGTGTGTTTGTGTTTGTGTGTGTGTGTGTGTGTGTGTGTGTGTGTGTGTGTGTGTGTGTGTGTGGTCACCAAGGTGACAGTCTGAGGAGT